>NC_092159.1:47085053-47385053 GCF_045791955.1 Oncorhynchus clarkii lewisi
GTGCAGCTATTAGGCCTATTAAACTGGCTGCTGCAGGACAATGAAAGCAGTGCGCACCGACGCTCCAACCGACTCTGAAAGTTGAAGTTCATGTGAGGAAGAAAATTTTAGGCCTACCAGAGTTAATCATTATATTGTTTATAAGAGTATCTTTATAAAAAATACTCTGATTGAAAATGAATGAATAAGCCTCCTTCTGTACACCTATATCTTGCAGACGCTGTAACCATCTGACAAATGCATGGAGGTGTCGCAGCATGCCACTGGCATTTATTTTATTTTTTATATTCATATCATACGGTGGACGTCTAAGCCTATAGGCATATGCACGCAATGCCCTGATGCATTTAGTGCTCAAATCTCCGACAGCTGAACCGTGAGGTGTACAATTGTTTTAGGAAAGTAAAACCCAATAAAACAATAGGCCATACATGTTTGCTTATGCTACACATCTATTTTTGTATTTTGTTATAGGCTGTTCAGGACAATTCAAATGTGGCTCATTTGGCCAATAGGCTATCCAATGTTTATTGATGGCACTGCCTCGCCAGGTAGGTAGTTTCTTTCCCCCTCTCTTTGTAGTCGAATCTGAATGCATACGAATGTCCAGTACATTTCTAAAATGTCTGGTAAATTAAAATCTTCCCGGTTATGTTGTCCGGTGCCAAATGTTCCTAACGGAAACCCTTGTCTTACCCTCTAGTATATAACGTAGCTTTTTCGCCAGTGTTGTTCCCCTCCAGGTGTTTCCTGAAGAACTCCTGGACCCTCCTCCACAGGTCCAGCTGAGCCTGATGGTGGGCTTTAGCCTCTCCCCCAAACACCACCACTTGACCAACCGCGGGATGGAAGCCAGACGGGCAGTGGGGCATGTAGGGTACTTCCAGAAAATGCCCCGCCCTGGGGTACATCACCACCTGGTGGTGAAATGACAAGAGGACAGAACATCAACCAACGCCAAGTCAAGGTGCAGTCAAAAGCATTTAAGAAAAGACGTACACAACAACGAGCTGTTTCTGAAACAGCACAGTTTAAAAATAATATGGCAAATAGAAACAACTGGAAGCCCTACAAAGATCAATGGGACGGGTTGAGGGTAGCTGAAGGATGGGTCGAAAAACAAACAAAAGATAACTATTGTAAAAATATACTGTGTCTGTATATATGTATATAGTACAGTACCAGTCAGAAGTTTGGACTGTGAGAGCAAAATGCAAGATTGTTATAATGCTGTACCTGCAGCAAATGGTTGTTTATGCAACAGAATAGAGGGTTCTTATAACTGTATTGTGTCCGTGTGAACTGAAAGTGGGCCTCTGGGAGATTTAACATTGACAGGGGATGTACGATGTCTTTGGGTGATACCGCATTCCAGAGCATGAGTTAATGTTTCTGTACTGGGGTACCAGGGGGAGATGGCTCCAGTATGGAGTTGGGGGGCCAGACCCTGGTCTCTACACAATGACAGTTTTTACAGCAGATAGTCATTTGTGAATTATAAGTGTCTTTCATACTGTTCTTTGTCATGTAGACTAAAGGAGGATGGGCTTTGCTATAAAATGCTGTGGCTCAAACCAGCTAGTTGAGTGCCTAGTGATCACCTCCAGGGGTGATTACCGACCAGCTCCATTACTGCAGTAATTAAATAATAAAGTTTGATTGTTTGAATAAATCTAAGTCTCTTTTTGATTACAATAATTCCACCACAGGACACCTACTCATTCAAGGGTTTCTTTATTTTTACTATTTTCTACATTGTAGAATAGTGAAGATAATAATACTATGAAATAACACATATAGGATCATGTAGTAACCAAAAGTGTGAAATAAATCGAAATATATTTTATATTTAAGAATCTTCAAAGTAGCTACCCTTTGCCTTGACAGCTTTGCACACTCCAGACACTCTCAACCAGCTTCATGAGGTAGTCACCTGGAATGCATTTCAATTAACAGGTGTGCCTTGTTAAAAGTTAATTTGTGGAATTTCTATCCTTCTTCATGCGTTTCAGCCAATCAGTTGTGTTGTGACAAGGTAAACGTGGTATACAGAAGAGGGCCTTATTTGGTAAAAGACCAAGTCCATATTATGGCAAGAACAGCTCAAATAAGCAAAGTGAAATGACAGTCCATCACTACTTTAAGATATGAAGGTCAGTCAATGCGGAGAATTAAGAACTTTGAACGTTTCTTCAAGGACAGTCACAAAAACCATCAAGCACTACGAGGAAACTGGCTCTCATGAGGACCGCCACAGGAAAGGAAGACCCAGAGTTACTTCTGCTGCAGAGGATAAGTTCATTAGGAGTTACCAGCCTCAGAAATTGCAGCCCAAATAAATGCTTTGGAGTTCAAGTAACGGACATCAACATCAACTGTTCAGAGGAGACTGCGTGAATCAGGCCTTCATGGTCGAATTGCTGCAAAGAAAACACTACCAAAGGACTCCAATAAGAGGAGACTTGCTTGGACCAAGAAACACGAGCAATGAACATTAGACCGGTGAAAATCTGTCCTTTGGTCTGATGAGTCCAAATTGGAGATTTTTGGTTCCAACCGCCGTGTCTTTGTGGAACGCAGAGTAGGTGAACGGATGATCTCAGCATGTGTAGTTCCCACCATGAAACATGGAGGTGGTGTGAAAGTGCTTTGCTGGTGGCACTGTCAGTGATTTATTTAGAATTCAAGGCACACTTAACCAGCATGGCTACCACAGCATTCTACAGCTTTACGCCATCCCAACGGTGAAGCATGGTGGTGGCAGCATCATGCTGTGGGGATGTTTTTCAACGGCAGGGACTGGGAGACTAGTCGGGATCGAGGGAAAGATGAATGGAGCAAAGTACAGAGAGATCCTTGATGAAAAGCTGCTTCAGAGTGCTCAGGACCTCAGACTGGGGCGAAGGTTCACCTTCCAACAAGACAACGACCCTAAGCACACAGCCAAGAAAACGCAAGAGTGGCTTCGGGACAAGTCTTTGAGTGGCACAGCCAGAGCCCGGACTTGAACACGATCGAACATCTCTAGAGACACCTGAAAATAGCTATGCAGTGACGCTCCCCATCCAACCTGGCAGAGCTTGAGAGGATCTGCAGAGAAGAATGGGAGAAACTCCTCAAATACAGGTGTGCCAAGCTTGTAACCTCATACCCAAGAAGACTTGAGGCTGTAATCGCTGCCAAAAGGTGAGTAATAGGTACTGAGTAATAGGTTTAAATACTTATGTAAATGTAATCATTATTTAAAAATACATTTGCAAAAATAAAACGTTTTTTACTTTGTCATTATGGGGTAGTGTGTAGATTGATGAAGGGGAAAAAATTGAATCCATTTTAGAATAAGGCTGCAATGTAACAAAATGTGGAAAAGGTCATGGGGTCTGAATACTTTCCGAATGCACTGTATGTGTATTTGTCTCCATTTCAGCACCAACTGGTAGATTTAAAAAAATACTTTTGTAGATTATTTAAGGCACATTTCAGTGTTAGGAAAGTTTGTATGAATAAAAATCCAAACTTGTTTGGAGAGTCTTTACGCACTAAATATATTGATTACTAAAACAAATATTTTGATTCATCCTGAAAGTTGTCATATTCAAGTTCAATCTATAAAATATAATTAATATATAATATAATAATAATTCTACCCCAATTGTAAATGGGTGTGGGGAAAAATAAATTTAATGTGGAATAAGATAAGGGGTATAAATACTTTCTGAAGGCATCAAATCAAATCAAATTTTATTTGTCACATACACATGGTTAGCAGATGTTAATGCGAGTGTAGCGAAATGCTTGTGCTTCTAGTTCCGACAATGCAGTAATAACAAGTAATCTAACTAACAATTCCAAAACTACTGTCTTGTACACAGTGTAAGGGGATAAAGAATATGTACATAAGGATATATGAATGAGTGATGGTACAGAGCAGCATAGGCAAGATACAGTAGATGGTATCGAGTACAGTATGTACAAATGAGATGAGTATGTAAACAAAGTGGCATAGTTTAAAGTGGCTAGTGATACATGTATTACATAAGGATACAGTCGATGATATAGAGTACAGTATATACGTACGCATATGAGATGAATAATGTAGGGTAAGTAACATTATATAAGGTAGCATTGTTTAAAGTGGCTAGTGATATATTTACATCATTTCCCATCAATTCCCATTATTAAAGTGGCTGGAGTTGAGTCAGTGTCAGTGTGTTGGCAGCAGCCACTCAGTGTTAGTGGTGGCTGTTTAACAGTCTGATGGCCTTGAGATAGAAGCTGTTTTTCAGTCTCTCGGTCCCAGCTTTGATGCACCTGTACTGACCTCGCCTTCTGGATGATAGCGGGGTGAACAGGCAGTGGCTCGGGTGGTTGATGTCCTTGATGATCTTTATGGCCTTCCTGTGACATCGGGTGGTGTAGGTGTCCTGGAGGGCAGGTAGTTTGCCCCCGGTGATGCGTTGTGCAGACCTCACTACCCTCTGGAGAGCCTTACGGTTGAGGGCGGTGCAGTTGCCATACCAGGCGGTGATACAGCCCACCAGGATGCTCTCGATTGTGCATCTGTAGAAGTTTGTGAGTGCTTTTGGTGACAAGCCGAATTTCTTCAGCCTCCTGAGGTTGAAGAGGCGCTGCTGCGCCTTCTTCACGATGCTGTCTGTGTGAGTGGACCAATTCAGTTTGTCCGTGATGTGTACGCCGAGGAACTTAAAACTTGCTACCCTCTCCACTACTGTTCCATCGATGTGGATAGGGGGGTGTTCCCTCTGCTGTTTCCTGAAGTCCACAATCATCTCCTTAGTTTTGTTGACGTTGGGTGTGAGGTTATTTTCCTGACACCACACTCCGAGGGCCCTCACCTCCTCCCTGTAGGCCGTCTCGTCGTTGTTGGTAATCAAGCCTACCACTGTTGTGTCGTCCGCAAACTTGATGATTGAGTTGGAGGCGTGCGTGGCCACGCAGTCGTGGGTGAACAGGGAGTACAGGAGAGGGCTCAGAACGCACCCTTGTGGGGCCCCAGTGTTGAGGATCAGCGGGGAGGAGATGTTGTTGCCTACCCTCACCACCTGGGGGCGGCCCGTCAGGAAGTCCAGTACCCAGTTGCACAGGGCGGGGTCGAGACCCAGGGTCTCACGCTGAGGCATTGTATGTATGGAAGGTTTCGTTCAAATCAAAAGGGTGTCTCTGCCTTTCAGTGTCTGCCTGCCAGCTAGTTTAGGCTAGTTAAGAATACTATAGTTATCACGTCATTGAGACAACTCTGACGCTCAAAGTTCCTCCATATTAGCCGATCCTCCATAAGCATCTAGCTAGTATATAATTCAGTAAACTAACTTTATTATTCTGGTCGGAACAATGGAACGGAACAAAATAAATAGAGGTTCTGTTCAGAACGAAACTATTGGAAGAATAATTTCAGTTTCAACCCCTGCTATTGAGTAAAGGCAGTTTAGGCTGAAACATGTTTATCTACTAGTACTTGATTAAACTTTTTGCTATCAAAATGTTTGAGTTCAGGTTTATTTCCTTACCTCAAAGTTCTCTTTCCCATGATGCCTCAGCCGGGCGGCGGCCTGTTGGGCAAAGAGACAGCTGTTCCAGTTCCTGTCGTCCTCAGAGGCGGCGAAGAGGAACCTAGAACTGGAACGTTCTATTGGGATCACGGAACCGCGGTTCACCTCAGTCTCTGGGTCCGGTAAGGCGTCTCGGATGTCAAGGATGCCGGACGGGGAGAAGGTGACATTCTCAACAATAGGCGTGATGGAAGGGATGATGAGGTCTTTGTAGTGCAGTGGCACCAGCGTATTAGCGTTGCTGCCGTTGATCCAGGCTGTGGCTGAGATGCCAGAGAGAAAAGAGGCCATGGACAGAGCCAGATCCCCACTCTTCGAGATGGACAAGATTCCTATTCCTGGACCCTGTACCTATAAAAGCAATATAACAAAATATATGTTTTATTGTCACAGGGGTTAAAACCTCTTAAGTCTACCCCTTCCCTTTTCGAACATTCTGTTAAAAATCGCGCAACTTTTCAGCGTCCTGCTACTCATGCCAGGAATATAGTATATGCATATGATTAGTATGTGTGGATAGAAAACACTCTGAAGTTTCTAAAACTGGTTAAATCACGGCTGTGACTATAACAGATCGTGTGTTTCATTGAAAAACGCAAGAAAAACTGCTCTCTGAAAGCTAAAAATAATTTCCATAAGTCACTTTCATGGGTTGTTAAAAGGGCACAAAATGTAATATCGACCTGCATGCAATTCCTACACATTCCACACGATGTCGCCATTGTCATCATTTTCCAGGGACTTTTTTGTTGGTAAATCCAACTAACTGGATTCAATTTCTTCCGGTCTCCGCCAGGATGTTGTGAGGTGCACATTGGCAGCCATTGATTTGAAGACGAGGAGCTATTGAATACACATCGCCCTGTAATCATTTTGATAGATTATAAACGTTTACTAATACCTAAAGTTGGATTACAAAAGTATTTCGAAGTGTTTTGTGAAAGTTTATCGTCGACTTTTTTAATTTCAAAAAATGATGCTGCGTTTTAAAACAATGTTTTTTTCTGAATCACACAGCTTCCATAGAAAGCTTTTTTGGGTATATATATGGACCGATTTAAACGAAAAAAAGACCCAATAGTGATGTTTATGGGGCATATAGGAGTGCCAAGAAAGAAGCTCGTCAAAGGTAATGAATGTTTTATATTTTATTTCTGCGTTTTGTGTAGCGCCGGCTAAGCTAAATCTTTGTTTACGTCGCATTCAGGCATTTTGGGGTGTTGCATGCTATCAGATAATAGCTTCTCATGCTTTCGCCGAAAAGCATTTTAAAAATCTGACTTGTTGGCTAGGTTCACAACGAGTGTAGCTTTAATTCAATACCCTGCATGTGCATTTTGATGAACGTTTGAGTTTTAACGAGTACATTTAGCATTTAGCGTAGCGCATTTGCATTTCCAGGTGTCTACTTGAGACATCTGCGTCTCAAGTAGGAGCAAGAAGTTAAAGCATAAAAAAACATACCAGAACAATTGTCTAGGGCCAAGTTAACCTCCCCTTTAATGTAAAAAGTCATGACCATCAAGGTTTTAGGAAAGAGGATAATTTTGTTAATGATAGAGTATGATGGGGCCGACAGACATGGCAGCTCAGCTTCTAGCTCCTAAGCAACTTTGCAGTATTTTGTTTATTTGTGTGTTATTTCATACATTATCCAATAATGTTTTTTGTATTATTACATACAGCCAGAAATAACTTTTGGATATCAGAGCGGCGCTAACCCACCAGCATTACGACTTCCCAAATTGGAGGCTTTGTTCTTACCCCCCAGGGCAATTGAACTTATCCCAGAGACTGCCCCAAGTGTACGTCTAGTCCGACTCAGGAGGCGAGCACACCATCCACCACTTCCGAGTATATTACTCGCGAATGTTCAGTCTCTGGACAATAAAGTAGACGAGCTCAGGGCGAGGATCTCCTTCCAGAGAGATATCAGGGACTGTAACATACTCTGGTTCACTGAATCATGGCTCTCTCAGGATATACTGTCCCCATTCACACAGCTAGCTGGGTTCTCAGTTCACCACGCAGACAAGAATAAAGAACTCTCCGGGAGGAAGAAAGGCAGTAGTTTAGGTTTCATGATTAACTACTCCTTGTGTGATTGTGATAACATACAGAAACTCTAATATTTTTGGTCACCCGACTAGAACACTTCAATCAAATGCCGACCGTATTATCCCCCAAGAGGATTCTCTTTGGTTATAGTCACAGCCGTGTATATTCCGCCTCAAGCCGATACGGCCCTAAAGGAACTACCTGCAACCACATACCCTGAGGCCGCATTTATTTTAGCTGGGGATTTTAACAAAGCAAATACGGAAATCCCCACTTAATGTTGAGGACATGGCAGATTTACGCCCCCTTTGGAGAAATTGGGTACCCCTAGAAAACTGAAAAAAAAAATATAAAAAATTGCTAATATATGCATATAATAATTATTATTGGATAGAAAACACTCTAAAGCTTCTAAAACCGTTGGAATTATGTCTGTAAGTATAGCAGAACTCACAGGGCATGCATTCTTCCAAACTAGTTTTGTGGTCATGAAAGTTGGAGCAACTTTGACGTCATCGCCCCCACCCTTCCCAGCCACTTATGGATCTGGGGACACTTTCCATCTCTTCCACTAGATGTCCTCATTCTGTAGAGCGTCTAATCGTTCAAATCGCGCGAGAATTGACCCTATGGGAGTGATTTGAGTAAGTGCCGCGAGAAAAAACCTGTGCGTTAGGGCGCGAATTGGTCACAGCCATTCCTTTGTTCCAGCACTCCTGGGAAGAGCAAACGATGCCCGGTTGATTTGAAATTTGTTTTGTGTGTTAAAAACATCATAAAGCTTGCTTCTGCACTTAGTTTGACCTGTTTAGTCGACATATAATATGTAATTTTGAAGTTTTGATGCGCAATTTTTCCGGACCAGAGGACATTTTGGGTGCATTTCAGCTGATGTTATTAGCAGTAGCCCATACAAAGACGCAAGACTTGAAACCAAACGATGTATTGGGTAAGTATGAACCCTTCCAGAACATTCTGAACGAAGACCATCGAAGGTAAGGGAATATTTATGCTTAAATCTGTGTTTCTGTTAACTCCAACATTACAGAGAAATGTAGCTTGGAACTGAGCGCCGTCTCAGATATATTGAATAGTGTGCGATTTCTGTAACGTTAAAAAGAAATGTAACAGAGCGGTTGCATAAAGAAGCAGTGTATCTTTTTAAGTTCTATCAACAAATTTACTGTAGTACTCGCTCTCGAAAAACACTAGACCACTGCTACACCCCCTTTCAAGATGTCTGCAACGCCCTCCCTTCTGCAAAATCAGATCACGACTCCATTTTGCTCCTCCCTTACTATAGGCAGAAACTCAAACAGGAAGTACCAGTGCTAAGGTCTTTTCAATGCTGGTCTGACCAATAGGAATCCATGCTTCAAGATTGTTTTGATCATGCGGACTGGGCTGTGTTCCGTGTAGCCTCTGAGAATAACATTAACGTATACAAAGACACGGTGACGGAGTTCATCAGGAAGTGTATAGGGGATGATGTTCCCATGGTGACTTAAAACCGACCCTACTCAAACTATGGATAGATGGCAGCATTCGCGCAAAACTGAAAGCGCAAACCACAATTAACCATGGAAAGGTGACTGGGAATATGATTGAATACAAACAGTGTAGCTATTCCCTCCACAAGACAATCAAACAGGAAAAACGTCAGTACAGAGAAAGTGGAGTCGCAATTCAACAGCTCAGACAAGATGTATGTAGCAGTGTCTACAGACAAAACACAGATGGTGTCCGGACAAGCTGAACACCTTCTTCGCCCGCTTTGAGGATAACACAGTGCCACTGACGCGGACCGCTCCCGAGGACTGTGGGCTCTTGTTCTCCGTGGCTGACGTGAGTAAGACAGTTAAGCGTGTTAACCCTCGCAAGGCTGCCGGACCAGACGGCATCCCTAGCCGCGTCCTCAGAACATGAGCAAACCAGCTGGCTGGAGTGTTTACCTACATATTCAATCTCTCTTACTTCAGGATGTCCACCATTGTTCCTGTACCCAAGAAAGCAAAGGTAACTGAACTAAATTACTATCACCCCATAGCACTCATTTCTGTCATCATGAAGTGCTTTGAGAGGCTAGTTAAGGATCATATCACCTTCATGACACCCTTGACCCACTTCAATTGGCTTACCGCCCCAATAGATCCACAGAAGATGCAATCGCCATCGCACTGCACTTTCCCATCTGGACAAGAGGAATACCTATGTAAAAATGCTGTTCATTGACTATAGCTCAGCTTTCAACACCATAGTACCCTCCAAGCTCATCATTAAGCTCGGGGCCCTGGGTCTGAACCACGCCCTGTGAAATTGGGTCTTGGACATCCTGACAGGCCTCCCCTGGTGAAGGTAGGAAACAACATCTCCACTTCACTGATCCTCAACACTGGGGCCCCACAAGGGTGCATGCTCAGCTCCCTCCTGTACTCCCTGTTTACCTATGACAGAGTGGTCATGCACGCCTCCAACTCAATCATCAAGTTCCTCAGCATACACATCACTGACAATCTGAAATGATCCACCCATAAAGACAGTGTGTTGAAGGCACAACAGCATCACTGTTGGAGGCTGAAGAAATTTGTCTGGGCCCCTAAGACACTCAAACTCTTACAGATGCACAATTGAGAGCATCCTGTCGGGCTGTATCACCACCTGGTACAGCAACTGCACGGCCCGCAACTGCAGGGCTCTCCAGAGGTTGGTGCAGTCTGCACAACGCATCACCGGGGGCACACTGCCTACCCTCCAGGACACCTACAGCACCCGATGTCACAGGACGGCCAAAAAGATCAAACCACCTGAGCCACGGCCTGTTCACCCCGCTAACATCGAGAAGGTGAGGTCACTGCAGTTGCATCAAAGCTTGAGCCAAGAGACTGAAAAAGAGCTTCTATCGCAAGGCCATCAGACTGTTAATTAGCCATCACTAGCTGGCAACCACCCAGTTACTCAACCCCACTGCCCTATTTACATAGTCATGGAATCATCGGTCACTTTAATAATGGAAAACTAGTCACTTTAATAATGTTTACATACTGCTTTACTCATCTCATATGTATATACTGTATTCTATTCCACTGTATTTTAGTCAATGCCACTCTGATATTGCTCATCCCAATATTTATATTTTCCATTCTTTTACTTTTAGATTTGTGAATTAGATACTCCTGCACTGTTGGAGCTAGGAACACAAGCATTTCGCTACACCCGCAATAACATCTGCTAAATATGTGTATGTGGCCAATAAAATGTGACAATTGTATTTTGAATAAAAGTATTAAACTGCAAGTTTGACCAACTCCAGTACCCGTAGGGTCCGGGATTCTCCTCGGGGGAATTTCTATGTATAAGGACTGAGAAGCTCAGTTACTGTGACTTTAAAAGTACACTGCTCAAAAAAATAAAGGGAACACTAAAATAACATCCTAGATCTGAATGAATAAAATATTCTTATTAAATACTTTTTTCTTTAATAGTTGAATGTGCTGACAACAAAAATCACACAAAAAGTATCAATGGAAATCAAATTTATCAACCCATGGAGGTCTGAATTTGGAGTCACACTCAAAATTAAAGTGGAAAACCACACTACAGGCTGATCCAACTTTGATGTAATGTCCTTAAAACAAGTCAAAATGAGGCTCAGTAGTGTGTGTGGCCTCCACGTGCCTGTATGACCTCCCTACAACGCCTGGGCATGCTCCTGATGAGGTGGCGGATGGTCTCCTGAGGGATCTCCTCCCAGACCTGGACTAAAGCATGCGCCAACTCCTGGACAGTCTGTGGTGCAACGTGGCGTTGGTGGATGGAGCGAGACAGGATGTCCCAGATGTGCTCAATTGGATTCAGGTCTGGGGAAAGGGCGGGCCAGTCCATAGCATCAATCCCTTCCTCTTGCAGGAACTGCTGACACACTCCAGCCACGAGGTCTAGCATTGTCTTTCATTAGGAGGAACCCAGGGCCAACCGCACCAGCATATGGTCTCACAAGGGGTCTGAGGATCTCATCTTGGTACCTAATGGCAGTCAGGCTACCTCTGGCGAGCACATGGAGGGCTGTGTTGCCCCCCAAAGAAATGCCACCCCACACCATGACTGACCCACCGCCAAACCGGTCGTGCTGGAGGATGTTGCAGGCAGCAGAACGTTCTCCACAGCGTCTCCAGACTGTCACGTGCTCAGTGTGAACCTGCCTTCATCTGTGAAGAGCACAGGGCGCCAGTGGCGCTTGCCAATCTTGGTGTTCTCTGGCAAATGCCAAACGTCCTGCACGGTGTTGGGCTGTAAGCACAACCCCAACCTGTGGACGTCGGGCCCTCATACCACCCTCATGGAGTCTGTTTCTGACCGTTTGAGCAGACACATGCACATTGTGGCCTGCTGGAGGTCATTTTGCAGGGCTCTGGTAGCGGTCCTGCTGCTGGGTTGTTGCCCTCCTACGGCCTCCTCCACATCTCCTGATGTACTGGCCTGTCTCCTGGTAGCGCCTCCATGCTCTGGACACTACGCTGACAGACACAGCAAACGTTCTTGCCACAGCTCGCATTGATGTCCCATCCTGGATGAGCTGCACTACCTGAGCCACTTGTGTGGGTTGTAGACTCCGTCTCATGCTACCACTAGAGTGAAAGCACCACCAGCATTCAAAAGTGACCAAAACCGGTATTTGGTGAGTTTCTCCCATTCTCCTCTGCAGAGCCTCTCAAGTTCTGTCAGGTTGGATGGGGAGCGGCACGGCACAGCTAATGTTCTGGTCTCTCCAGAGATGTTCGATTGGGTTCAAGTCCAGGCTCTGGCTGGGCCACTCAAAGACATTGAGACTCGTCCCGAAGTCAGTCCTGAGTTGTCTTGGCTGTGTGCTTGGGGTCGTTGTCCTGTTGGAAGGTGAACCTTCACCCCAATCTGAGGTTCGGAGTGCTCTGGAGCAGGTTTTCATCAAGGATCTCTGCTCCGTTCATTTTTCCTTTAATCCTGACTAGTCTCCCAGTCCCTGCCGTCGAAAAATATCCCCACCATGCTTCGCCGTAGGGATGGTGTCAGGTTTCCTCCAGATGTGACGTTTGGCATTCAGGCCAAAGAGTTCAATCTTGGTTTCATCAAACCAGAGCATCTTGTTTCTCATGGTCAGAGTCTTTAGGTGCCGTTTGGCAAACTCCAAGCAGGCTGTCAGGTGCCTTTTACTGAGGAGTGGTTTGTCTGGCTACTACCATAAAGACCTGATCGGTGGAGTGCTGCGGAAATGCTTGTCGTTCTGGAAGGTTCTCCCATCTCCATAAAGGAACACTGGAGCTAACCAAGGCCCTTCTCCCCCGATTGCTCAGTTTGGCAAGCCGCCAGCTCTAGGAAGAGTCTTGGTGTTTCCAAACTTCTTCCAATTAAGAATGATGGATGCCACTGTGTTCTTGAGAAACGTCAATGCTGCAGACATTTTTTGTTATCCTTCCCCAGATCTATGCCTGACACAATCCTGTCTCGGAGCTCTACAGACAATTACTTTCGACCTCATGGCTTGGTTTTTGCTCTGACATGCACTGTCAACTGTGGGACCTAATAAAGATAGGTGTGTACCTTTCCAAATCATGTCCAATCAATTGAATTTACCACAGGTGGAATCCAATCAAGTTGTAGAAACGTCAAGGATGATCAATGGAAGGAGGATATACCTGAACTCAATTTCGAGTATCATAGCAAAGGGTCTGAATACTTACAGTGAAGTCGGAAGTTTACATAAACGAGTTTTAATGACTCCAAACTGAGTGTTTCATCCACTTCACAAATTTCTTGTCAAATCAAATTTTATTGGTCACATACACATGGTTAGCAGATGATGCGAGTGTATCGAAATGCTTGTGCATCTAGTTCCGATCATGCAGTAATATCTAACAATTTCACAACTACCTTATTTATACACACAAGTGTAAAGGAATTAATGAGAATATGTACATATATATATATATGGATGTGCGATGGCCGAACGGCATAGGCAAGATGCAGTAGATGGTATATAGTACAGTATATACATATGAGATGAGTAATGTAGGGTATGTACACATTATATAAAGTAACATTGTTTAAAGTGGCTAGAGATGAGTCAGTATGTTGGCAGTAGCCACTCAATGTTAGTGATGGCTGTTTAACAGTCTGATGCCATTGAGACAGAAGCTGTTTTTCAGTTCCAGCTTTGATGCCCCTGTACTGACCTCGCCTTCTGGATGATAGCGGGGTGAACAGGCAGTGGCTCATCGGGTGGTGTAGGTGTCCTGGAGGGCAGGTAGTTTTCCCCCGTTGATGCATTGTGCAGACCTCCCTACCCTCTGGAGAGCCTTACGGTTGTGGACGGAGCAGTTGCCGTACCAGGCGGTGATACAGCCCAACTGGATGCTCTTGATTGTGCATCTGTAAAAGTTTGAGTGGTTTTGGTGACAAGCCGAATTTCTTCAGCCTCCTGAGGTTGAAGAGGTGCTGCTGCGCCTTCTTCACCACGCTGTCTGTGTGGGTGGACCGTTTCAGTTTGTCTGTGATGTGTACGCTGAGGAACTTTAAACTTTCCACCTTCTCCACTTGTTAACAAACTATAGTTTTGGCAAGTCGGTTGAGAAATCTACTTAGTGCTTGACAGTAAATTTTTCAACAATTGTTAAGACAGATTATTTCACTTATAATTCACTGTATCACAATTCCAGTGGGTCAGAAGTTTACATACACTAAGTTGACTGTGCCTTTAAACAGCTTGGAAAATTCTAGAGGTGGAGGTGTACCTGTGGATGTATTTCAAGGCCTACCTTCAAACTATGTGGCTCTTTGCTTGACATCATGGGAAAATCAAAAAAGAAAAAAATAATCAGCCTAGACTGCAGAAAGTAAATTGTACACCACAAGTCTGGCTCATCCCTGGGAGTAATTTCCAAACTCCTGAAGGTACCACGTTCATCTGTACAAACAATAGTACGCAAGTATAAACACCATGGGACCATGCAGCCTTCATACCGCTCAGGAAGGAGACGCGTTCTGTCTCCTAGAGATGAACTTACCTTGGTGTGAAAGGTGTAAATCAATCCCAGAACAGCAGCAAAGAACCTTGTGAAGATGCTGGAGGAAACAGGTACAAAAGTATCTATATCCACAGTAAAACAAGTCCTATATCGAAGTAACCAGAAAGGTCGCTCAGAAAGGAAGAAGACACTGATCTAAAACCGCCATAAAAAAAAGCCAGACTACAGTTTGCAACTGCACATTGGGACAAAGATCGTACCTTTTGGAGAAATGTCCTCTGGCCTGATGAAACAAAAATAGAACTGTTTGGCCATAATGACCATCGTTATGTTTGGAGGAAAAAGGGGGAGGCAGGCAAACCGAAGAACATCATCCCAACCGTGAAGCATGGGGGTGGCAGCATCATGATGTGGGGGTGCTTTGGTGCAGGAGGGACTGGTGCACTTCACAAAATAGATGGCATCATGAGGTTGAAAAATTGCGTGGATATATTGAAGCAACATCTCAAGACATCAGTCAGGAAGTTAAAGCTTGGTCGCAAATGGGTCTTCCAAGTGGACAATGACCCAAAGCATACTTCCAAAGTTAAGGACAACAAAGTCAAGGTATTGGAGTGACCATCACAAAGCCCTGACCTCAATCCTATAGAACATTTGTGGGCAGAACTGAAAAAGCATGTGTGAGCAAGGAGGCCTACAAACCTGACTCAGTTACACAAGCTCTGTTAGGAGGAATGGGCCAAAATTCACCCAACTTATTGTGGGAAGCTTGTGGAAGGCTACCCGAAACGTTTGACCCAAGTTAAACAATTTAAAGGCAATGCTACCAAATACTAAGTGAGTGTATGTAAACTTCTGACCCACTGGGAATGTGATTAAAGAAATAAAAGCTGAAATAAATCCTTTCTCCACTATTATTCTGACATTTCATTCTTAAAATAAAGTGGTGATCCTAACTGACCTAAAAAATGAATTTTTACTACGATTAAATGTCAGGAATTGTGAAAATGTATTTGAGTTTAAATGTATTTGGCTAAGGTGTATGTAAACTTCAACAGTATGTAAAGGTATGTTTTTTGTGTGTAGATTAATGAAGGATTCATTTTTTAAATCTGTTTCAGAATAAGGCTGTAATATAACAAGTGGGGAAAGTCAAGGGGTCTGAATACTTTGCGAATGTACTGTAAATGCCTTTTTACAACTACTAAAGAAAAATCACTGTCAGACCATACATCAGAGTTCCTCAAACTTAGTCTTCGAGACCCCAAGTGGTGGACGTTTTAGTTTTGGCCCTAGCACTACACAGCTGATTCAAGTAATCATCAAGATTTGATCTTTTGAATCAGCTGTGCACCCTTTGGGGTCCGGAGGACAGAGTTTGGAAAACACTGCCCAATAGGTTGCCGATTTATACCTGGTCAAGATGGTGCCGGAGAAGAAGACAGACGTTTTACGTGCCCCCAGCCGATTGTGTTTTTTTGTTTGTTTGTTTTTAAAAACATTTTTTTACATAATGCTACAGTCACTTATGACCAAAAATAACTTCTAGACATCCGGACTGCGATTACTCACCACGGACAAGCAGAATAATTGTTTTCCTTTCATGACTCTGATGAGTCCGACGCAAAGGATATACTGCTTCCTCTGGAACTGGCCCCGATCCCTGTGATCTGCGTGAAGAGGCGGCGGAGAAAAAGGGGCCGAAGGTCGGGCTGCCTACTAAGAATTCGTAGGCAATGGAATAAACTCCCACTTCCCTCCATTCTGCAAGAAAATGTGCTATCGTTGGACAATAAAATCGACAAGTTATGCGGAAGATTAAACTACCAACGGGACATAAAAAACTAACATTTTATGCTTCACGGAGTCGTGGCTGAACGATGACAAAATCAACATACAGCTGGCTGGTCATACGATGTACCGGCAGGACAGAACAGCAGCGTCTGATAAGACAAGGGGCGGCGGTCTATGTATTTTTGTAATCAACAGCTGGTGCACGATATCTAAGGAAGTCTCAAACTATTGCTCCCCTGAGGTAGAGGATCTCATGATAAGCTGTAGACCACACTACCTACCGAAGAGAGATTTCATCTGTATTCTTTGTAGCTGTTTACATACCACCACAGTCAGTCAGAGGCTGGCACTAACATAGCATTGAATGAGCTGTATTCTGCCATAAGCAAACAAGAAAACGCTCACCCAGAGGCGGCGCTCCTAGTAGCCGGGGGCGTTAACGCAGGGAAACTTAAATCTGTTTTTACCAAATTTCTATCAGCATGTTGTATGTGCAACCAGAGGGAAAAGAACTCTGGACCACCTATACTCCACACACAGAAATGCATACAAAGCTCTCCCTCGCCCTCCATTTGGCAAATCTGACCATAATTATATCCTCCTGATTCCTGCTTAAAAGCAAAAATTAAAGCAGGAGGCACCAGTGACTAGATCCAATAAAAAAGTGGTCAGAGGACACAGATGCTAAGCTACAGGACTGTTTTGCTAGCACAGACTGGAATATGTTCCAGGATTCCGCCGATGGCATTGAGGAGTACGCCAGATCAGTCATTGGCATCATCAATAAGTGCATCTATGATGTCGTCCCCACAGTGACCGTACGTACATACCCCGACCAGAAGCCATGGATAACAGGCAGCATCCACACTGAGCTAAAGGCTAGAGCTGAGACTTTCAAGGAGCGGGACTCTAACCCGGAAGCTTATAAGAAATCCCGCTATGCCGTCCGACGAACCATCACAAGCAAAGTGTCAATACAGGACTAAGCTTGAATCATACTACACCGGGTCTGACGCTCGTCGGATGTGGCAGGGCTTGCAAACCATTACAAAGGGAAGCACTGCCGAGAGCTGCCCAGTGTCACAAGCCTACCAGACGAGCTAAACTACTTCTATGCTCGCTCCGAGGCAAATAACACTGAAACATGCACACCAGCTGTTCCGGTAGACTGTGTGATCACACTCTCCGCAGCCGATGTGAGTAAGACCTTTAAACAGGTCAACATTCACAAGGCCGCAGGGCCAGACAGATTACCAGGACATGTACTGCGAGCATGCACTGACCAACAGGCAAGTGTCTTCACTGGTATTTTCAACCTCACCCTGTCCAAGTCTGTAATACCAACATGTTTTAAGCAGACCACCATAGTCCCTGTGCCCAAGAACACTAAGGTAATCTGCCTAAATGACTACCGACCCATAGCACTCACATCTGTAGCCATGAAGTGCTTTGAAAGGCTGGTCGTAGCTCACATCAACACCATTGTCCCAGAAACCTTGGATCCTGGACTTCCTGACGGGCAGCCCCAGGCGGTAAGTGTAGGTAACAACACATCCGCCACGCTGATCCTCAACACAGGGGCCTCTCAGGGGTGGGTGCTCAGTCCCCTCCTGTACTCCCTGTTCACTCATGACTGCACGGCCAGGCACTACAACACCATCATTATATTTGCTGATGACACAACTGTGATCACCGACAACGACGAGAAAACCTATAGCGAGGAGGTCATAGACCTGGCCGTGTGGTGCCAGGACAACAACCTCTCTTTCAATGTGATCAAGACAAAGGAGATGATTGTGGACTACAGGAAAAAGAGGATCAAGCACGCACTCATTCCCATCGACGGGGCTGCAGTGGAACAGTTTGAGAGCTTCAAGTTCCTTGGGTATCCACATCACCAACAAAATAACATGGTCCAAGCACACCAAGACAGTCGCGAAAAGGGCACGACAAAACCTAAAGGATTTGGCATGGGTCCTCAGATCCTCAAAAGGTTCTACAGCTGCACCATCGAGAGCATCCGGACTGGTTTCATCACTGCCTGGTATGGCAACTGCTCGGCCACTGACCGCAAGGCACGACATTGGGTAGTGTGTACGGCCCAGTACATCACCGGGGCCAAGCTTCCTGCCATCCAGGACCTCTATACCAGGCGGTGTCAGAGGAAGGCGCTAAAAATTGAAAAAGACTCCAGTCACCCTAGTCATAGACTGTTCTCTCTGCTACGGCACGGCAAGCGGTACCAGAGCGCCAAGTCTAGGTCCAAGAGGCTTCTAAACAGCTTCTACCCCCGAGCCATAAGACTCCTGAACATCTAGTCAAATGGCTACCCAGACTATTTGCAGTGCCCCCCCAACCGCTCCTACACCACTACTACTCTGTTGTCATCTATGCATAGTAACTTTAATAACTCTACCTACATGTACATACTACCTCAACTAACCGGTGCCCCCGCACATTGACTCTGTATCGGTACCCCCTGTAAATAGTCTCTCTAGTGTTATTTTACTTCTGCTCTTTAATTACATCTCTCTTCTTATCTATATATTTTTTTAACTGCATTGTTGGTCAGGGGCTAGTAAGTAAGCATTTCACTGTAAGGTCTACACCTGTTGTAGTCGGCGAATATGACTCGTAAAATTTGATTTGATTAGGTTACCAGATTAGGAAAAGCCCCAGGGGAAACCATTTGCCCCACCACTCTGGACCCTGTGGTGCCACCTCTGCATCATCGGTCCCCCAAAAAGGGGAGGGGGGGGGTGCAGTTTGTCAAACATGTGGGTCAAAAATCACTGATGTATTGCAATTTCAATGAAATTGGCATAAAACACTTAACCATTGACTTAAGGACTCATAACCCAAAATTAGGGACTTGTGACTTGACCTGAGCTATTACATTTGGAACTTTACTTGAGACTTCCCCATCATTACTTGGGACTTGACTCGAGAGATAAGACTTGCTTAGGACTTGGTCTCACCTCTGTTGGGTGGTCCCTGATGAATTTGCTAACACAAATGGGGTCCCACCCCCAAAAAGTTGGAGAACCCCTGGTGTAGAGCAAACAGAAGCCACTAGATAGTAGCATTTACCACAGCTAACAAAATATTGAAGCATAGTGAGAGGAACCTCAAGGTGACATTTTCTTCTCATAGAACAAATGGTCTATATTCACAATGTGTCAGGGTTAAGAGTGCTGGACATTATATGGACATGAGGAACCTGTTCCTAGATCAGCACTCCTATACTCAGATGTTTTATGAGTACGGGCACTGATTTTCTTCCTCCACTAACCTGTGGCTGTTGCCTCAGGAAAGTGATAGCCTCTTCAAAGTACTCCAGGTCAAAGTATTTGGGCACGGTTCTGGGCAGGTCCTGGAAGCCATAGTAGGCCAGAGCCAGAACCACAAAGCCTTTGTTAGCCAGCAGACTGGCCCGAACCTCTGATATACCTCCACCCAGAGTATACACATCCAGTACACCGGGGAATGGACCCTGCCCTGTGAGGTTTGGGGAATAAAAGAGGAATAGGAGAAAGAGAATAACAGAAATGTAGTACTGTTTTGTCACTCACTGCAGGCGGAGATGCTTTCTGGCCTAAATATATAAAACCTATGCATTGCAAAGTAGGCTTTGTTATCTAACGCCTTGATCATACCGACAACGTCATTGGATTTTGGTACACCTGAAGTTTGCCTTGCAGCATTGCGTTGCAGAGGCAGTTGCAGTGCGTTCTGGGTGGTGCATACGTTGGATTTATTGAACGTATGCATCAAACTGAATGTGTAGAGGGCTTGACAGAAATGGTAACAGAAGGTGAATATTGAACACACAGTACCATTTTGCACAATGCAATGACGCTGTCCGTGTGATCAAGGCATAACCTTAAAGGCCTTCTAAACTGTAATTTGTGCTTTTCTTAGGAGAGTCCACAACAAAATATTCAGACACTTCATAATATAGACCCTTTCGTTAAACAGGCATGGATACAGTACATACAAATCTATGGATTTCTATTTCCTTAGAACTTAATCCTGGTCCCATAGACACAAAAATATAATTTCCCACTTCAGGGCATTTTGAATTGCCTACTAACCGGGTGGTAGAAAGAGGACTCCCCGTATTCTCCCTTCTTTCATGCCCAACGGTATTCTCCTTACCCCTTCCGTCATGAACCGCCTCTCGTTGGTCTCTGTGGCCAAGAGCTCACCCGTGTCCCCATGCAGCACTTCAATGTCAACCATCATTGAACCCAAAACATTTTTTTTTAACAGTTTGCTGTGTGGAGTCTCGGCCACCATGGCCCAAAACAAGCCCATGGATTCAACTCCCGTGTAGCTGCCGCCCAGAGAAGGAGAGCGAAACAGGTCCACCTGTCCGCTAGCATCTGCAGCGACCAGAGCGGAAGCTCTGAAGATGACCCCTTTATCGTCCTTGAGTTTGGACCACAACTCTACTTTCTGGTGGGGAGAAAGTCCATCTACCTTCACGCGCACCGGCTCGTCGAAGAAACAGCGAGGGCTGGGGAGAAGCCGGACGCAAACCTGTTGCGAACTCGACCTCAGCGTTGTTTGAAACCGTATAAACCATATTTTTGAGATAACTTCACCGTAAACCCGTTGGTGCAACATGGCCACAGATAGAACAAGTAGCCAGATGATTCACCGGATGTATAAATCTGAAGCATCCGGTTGAAATGTGCACTCGGTTTTGACTAGATGGATACAGCTTTTGTCATAGTTCACTTTTCGTAGGTTATGAGAATTAACATAGCAGGTTAGGAATATAGTTAAGGGTTAGCTAATATGCACTTTTGACGTTAATTTGACAAAAGCTGTAGCCACAGTATACTGTCTTCGCTATATCCCTTCTAGCCATGACCTTTCCACGAACCACCAAATATGGCGAAGTATCATTGGCCGTGTTCGAGAGCATCAAAATGACAGCAGGTGACTGCCGGATCTACAAATCACCTTGCATCATACAGTACATAAGAACTCACTACAATTTGTAGGTCAGTCAATCGCAATGGTACATTGCGGTTTTGATCCTCTCGAACACGATCATAGTCTTACGTCAGTTTCGGATCACTCCTACGCGAAGCTCGTCCTTCAACCGATATTGGGGTCATGGCTAGATGGACTCCCAACTTTTGTCAAATTAACGTCAGATTTAACTTTTCGTAGCGGTTTAGGAGAATTTACGCAGCAGGTTAGGATAATTACTTTAAGGTTAGGAAACGAGTTGGGGTTAGCTAAAATTATTATTTTTAAATGACTTTTGACGTTAACTTGCCAAAAGCTGTATCTCTTCTAGCCATGATCAGATCTTGGTATGTTTGCAGTCATGGCTAGAAGGAGACAAGCTTTTGTAGAAATTGCATTTTAGTTAACCCTAACCCTTTTCCTAACCGTAACCGAATTATCCTAACCTGCTACATTATTTTTTTTTGTTGTTGCCAGCACTGAAGACATCTATATCGTCAGATAATACAGCACTAGTAAAGGTCCAGTGCAAAACTTTTGTGAACAAATGTAAACTAAATGTATTGGAGTGTTTACCAGCATTTGTAACTTGAGTCTGAAAATTATCTGTACAAACAGTTCATCTGATAATACTTGTTGGAATTTAAAAATGCTTGATATATGTTTTTCAGTTTCTTGAAATACTTTGCAAATGCAACTTATTTCTTTGTGAAAAACTAAATGCTCTATTCATTCCTTTTTCTAGTCGCTCTTATCAAGAGAAACTTATAGTAGTGCGTGCATACATTTTGATACTTTTTCGCACTGGTCCCCGTGGGAATCAAACCCTAGCATTGCAAGCACCATGCTCTACCAACTGAGCCAGATCATATCCTCACAAATCACTTGATGTCTCAATGTACTCAATTACTGTGTTGTGCATTGTTTTTATTCAAGGTTGATGGAAAGTCTAACGGTACAAACCTAGATTTTTTATTTTTATTTTTTTATTTTTTTATTTCACCTTTATTTAACCAGGTAGGCTAGTTGAGAACAAGTTCTCATTTGCAACTGCGACCTGGCCAAGATAAAGCATAGCAATTCGACACATACAACAACACAGAGTTACACATGGAATAAACATAACATAGTCAATAATACAGTAGAACAAAATAAAACAAAAAGTCTATATGCAGTTAGTGCAAATGAGGTAAGATAAGGGAGTTAAGGCAATAAATAGGCCATGGTGGCGAAGTAATTACAAAATAGCAATTAAACACTGGAATGGTAGATGTGCAGAAGATGAATGTGCAAGTAGAGATACTGGGGTGCAAAGGAGCACGATAAATAAATAAACACAGTATGGGGATGAGGTAGGTAGATAGATGGGCTGTTTACAGATGGGCTATGTACAGGTGCAGTGATCTGTGAGCTGCTCTGGCAGCTGGTACTTAAAGCTAGTGAGGGAGATATGAGTCTCCAGCTTCAGAGATTTTTGCACCCCGGTCATAGACTGTTCTCTATACTACCGCATGGCAAGTGGTACCGGAGTGCCAAGTCTAGGACAAAAAGGCTTCTCAACAGTTTTTACCGCCAAGCTATAAGACTCCTGAACAGGTAATCAAATGGCTGCCTGGACTATTTGCATGGTGTGCCCCCCCCAACCCCTCTTTTTTACGCTGCTGCTACTCTCTGTATATCATATATGCATAGTCACTTTAACTATACATTCATGTACATACTACCTCAATTGGGCTGACCAACCAGGGCTCCCGCACATTGGCTAACCGGGCTATCTGCATTCTGGCCCGCCACCCACCACCCGCCAACTCCTCTTTTACGCTACTGCTACTCTCTGTTCATCATATATGCATTGTCACTTTAACCATATCTACATGTACATACTACCTCAAGCAGCCTGACTAACTGGTGTCTGTATGTAGCCTCGCTACTTTTATAGCCTCGCTACTGTATATAGCCTGTCTTTTTACTGTTGTTTTATTTCTTTACCTACCTATTGTTTACCTAATACCTTTTTTGCGCTATTGGCTAGAGCCTGTAAGAAAGCATTTCACTGTTGTATTTGGCGCACGTGACAAATACACTTTGATTTGATTTGACAGGGCTCCCAGATTATGGACCAACTGACATCCAGAGGTGTCAGCTGTAGTAGGAGTAGGGTTCTCCCTCAGGGTGAACTCTGGTATCTCCTCCGTTACTGGAGAAGGCTGTAGGTATTCCTGCTCGCAAACAGGCAGGTAGGTAAGGATTAATCTTGGGTCCAGAACAGGGGTCAATGGAGATGGCG
Organism: Oncorhynchus clarkii lewisi; assembly: GCF_045791955.1. Classification (NCBI taxonomy): domain Eukaryota; kingdom Metazoa; phylum Chordata; class Actinopteri; order Salmoniformes; family Salmonidae; genus Oncorhynchus; species Oncorhynchus clarkii. Next base: position 47,108,744 of record NC_092159.1, read on the forward strand.
ATGACACAACTGTGGGAACCAGTTGAGACTCTGTGACAGGAGCTGGTTGAAGCACATCTGTGGGAGTGGCGAGCTGAATCTCTAAGCAGGAGCCGGTGTAGTAGAACCTACTACTAACTTGAGCTCCATTGTCAAAACAGGCTGGATCTGTAGGGCTGGGGTCGGCTGGAGCACAGCAGTAGGGTGCTCTGCCAGGGTGAGCTCTGGTAGCTCATCTTGCCCTGGAGAAAGCTGTAGCACCACTGTGAGGGACTCCACAACAGGGGTCGGATCCGAGACCAGGGCTAATGGTGAAGCTGATGTGGATTGGCGCTGCGTCTCAAGCATCTTCTGACGTCTGGCTTCAAAGAGCTGGTCACGCTGGCCGTGCTGGCACCGCAGAACTTTATTCTGGCGCTTCTGGTGTAGTATCTGTTTCATGACGATCTCTGAGATGATGCCATCAACTTCTTGGGCAGCTTGGTGGCACAGGTCTCTGTTCTCCCCCTTTAAGACGTCTTTCAGTTGTAAGAGGAGAGAACTGTTGAAGGACTGGCTGAGCCAGTCAGGTGACAACTGGCAGTGTCCATCAGGTAAGTACTAGCGATGGTGGTTGGGTGAACTGTATGAACCTACGATCTTCCAGACTGCTTCTTTTAAAAAATATATTTTTTAAATTTGACCCCTTTTTCTCCCCAATTTCTTGGTATCCAATTGTTAGTAGCTACTATCTTGTCTCACCGCTACAACTCCCGTACGGCTCGGGAGAGACGAAGGTTGAAAGTCATGCGTCCTTGCTTCTTAACACAGCGTGCATCCAACCCGGAAGCCAGCCGCACCAATGTGTCGGAGGAAACACTGTGCACCTGGCAACCTTGGTTAGCGTGCACTGCGCCCGGCCCGCCACAGGAGTCGCTGGTGCGCAATGAGACAAGGATATCCCTACCGGCCAAACCCTCCCTATCCCGGACGACGCTAGGCCAATTGTGCGTCGCCCCACGGACCTCCCGGTCGCGGCCGGTTACGACAGAGCCCTGGGCGCGAACCCAGAGTCTCTGGTGGCACAGCTGGCGCTGCAGTACAGCGCCCTTAACCATAACTGAGAATCATGTCCATCTTCCAAAACCATCTTGCTTCAATGAGCTCATCAATCTCGTCATACTGGCTGGGTGAATCCTGCATGATACTGTTCTTAATTATACAACTACCTTTTTTGACAAAGCGGAGATACTGATTTTTCTTTGCACAGTGCTACAGACATTTACAGTGAGGGAAAAAAGTATTTGATACAGTATGTGTGACAGGCTGTGTGTGACTCCAGATTCATATGGAAACATCTGTACAACTTATGGCTATAGTAACTGGAGATTACCACTCGCTCCCGGATGAGTGGAGGAGCGATCAATTACTCTATTGGCCTGTGTGGGTATACTTTATAAACACTTCTGTGCTGTCTCAGAGAAGGCTGCTGGAATGACAGTCTACAGGCAGTGCAGGGCCATTGAAGCCAGATGAGAAAGAGTTTATTTGTGGTTTGGTAAAAACAACTGTATTTCACAGTATGTGGACTTTATGTAAATTGAGGCAATCCAAGTAGAATAACAGAGACTTCAACACTTGTCTACATTGGCCTTTCAGATTTGTTTAAATCTCTTAATTTTATTTTAATTATGTCTGATTCCAATGAAAACATGATTAAAAAATATGCTAACATGAGGTCAAAATGGTCACATACCCCACAGTCCCCAAATCAGATTAAACCATTATCATCTGAATGCATCCTGTTAGTTATCTTTAGTGAGTCATGTTTCTGTTGTCCATAATGTTTACTAAGTCCTGAAATGTTTACTAAGTATTAAACCAAAGGACTGATCTCTGCCTCCCTGTGCCTCTGATCCAGCAGGGCAGAGATAGTGTGAAGATTAAAAGCTTATCCAATTAGCCACCTGCCGAGACCTCCTGAGCCAATCAGGTGCATGTAAGGCCTGTGTTCACATTGGAGTGCTGCCAGGAGAGGGTCTCAGGGCTGCCCATGCAGGGGGAACTACAATGTCTTAGAATGGGTGGAGCCCTGTCTCCTCTCTTTCCTGGCTAATCTTCAATGAACACGCTGTTCCTCAAATAGTTCTTGAACAACGATATCAGAGGGGGGGAAAGCTTAGATTACTAGAGCGTAAATACTGTAACATCACCACTGCACACAGAGACCCAACACTGGGATTTTTAGGTTTCACTGTTTTTAGGTTTAGGTTTCGAAGGGTTCTATATGACGGATTTGTCTGTTCACTTTCAATTCTAGGGGGATCAGTTTAAGATCCGGCTATGTTTTGTTGATCTAGATATTTCAGTGACGACATGGTGTCCTATTGTCCTACACCTCTTCTGTCTTTTTACACATCCATCTGCAGGAATTGCTGTGTTCTGACTGTCCTCAGGTTTTATCTTCTGGGCTGAATTGTCATTGTTGCAACAAAAAATGACATGGCACAACATTGCTTTCTCTTCAACAGCCAGTACTATCAAAATAAGACAATGGGCACTAAAATTGACAATTGAAATTGAAAATCAGTGAGAAGGTGTGTCAGTGTCTTTACCTAGTCCTATTCGTCCTGGGCGGGACATTTTTTAAAATTTAACTAGGCAAGTCACTTAAGAACAAATTCTTATTTACAATGACAGCCTAGGAACAGTGGGTTAACTACCTTGTCAGTGGCAGAACAACAGATGTTTTACCTTGTCAGCTCAGGGATGCGATCTAGCAACCTTTCAGTTACTGACCCAATGCTCTAACCACTAGGCTACATGCCGCAACAATCTTCTTCCACTGGTGTCTGTCTTTGGCCACAGTCCCATGTCAGTCATAACAAGCAGGGAGCTCATTCATCAGGATTTGTGCTGACACTGTGGTCACAAAATCTGCAGAATGAAAAACAATTCAGTGAACCCATCAGATCCTTCAAAATACTGCCCTCTGCAGGTAATGGGGGAAAAAAAGAAATCAACACAGTTTGGCAAAGGTCTGCATAAAGAGGTGTGTATTAGGCTATACCAAATACTTGGACAGATGAAGTTAATCTTTGGTGTGAGACATTCTAAAGAAAGAGTGAGTCTTGTATGTTCGATGTTAGTCACATTTCTCCCGACGATGCGATTCTAGAGGTCAACTGAAGCTTTTCACTAAATACGCTCTTTCATTAAGGTGCCAAAGGTCATACATGACCATGACAGGATAATTACCGTTTTCCCTCATTTGTCATCATGGCAAAGAAGCCTGCGATCCAGCTCACATGGTCATAAATGGGTGTCTTCCACACAGAGCCAGATGTGACCCCAATAAAGACCCCTACACCGCACAGTGGCTGCCCTTGCATGACCACTTTTATTGAGGTGTCAAGGGGCACTGAGACACAACACATTATGCAAAACTCCAACAAAGAAAAGAGCATTCCACTGATGATATAAGAATAGGTATGAACTCAGCCATAAGGATAAGTTATTATATAATGCTTAATTCTGCTTAATTCTGGGTCTTGGAGGAGCCATAAAAGGAGAAGTGGAGGAGAGTGTGCTTTCCTGAACGGTGGAGCGTAATGAAAAGCGCTATATAAATACAATTTATTATTTTCAGAGTTTCTGTCAAACTTATCACACATTTCACGCTGCTGCATGAGTTATTGGCCAAAATCATGAGAGAAAGTTGAGTCCACTGAAAGGTTTGAAACGTTGTAATCTCTCCCTCAACGGGGTCAAATATGGGTCAAATGTTTTGTCCGCGCATGCACAGAGGTGCTCCTGGGCCAAGCGTTGCTACCTGGAGGGCTGTGAAAAAAGCTTTTTTGGCAGTCGGTGTCGAAGCTAAAAAAGTGAGAGTGCTTCGTAAACGTTTACCAGTAGGTTGGATATACACAAAATGTTTCACTTATTGATCTTGATGCAGTTATTGGTTATACTGGTACGTCCTTGCTAGCTAGCTAGACTTTAGTCATCTCTTCTGAACTGATTACTGTGTTCATCAATCGATCAGAAAAAAATCCAGAATAATATCACATAGTTAGTGGATCCTACAAAACATTAATTTCCCCAAGACTTCCGGGAACGCTTGTGAAGCAGGCTCCGCAGACCAGACCGTGGTTTGAGCAGTCAATGAGAGATGTAAAATATTCTTCCTTATTGTTAATTTTCTCGAAATGTAAAGGCACAACCTAGATTCGAGACAATGTCTTGTGTAGGTGAACATGTTATTACTCCAACCTCGCCAATGTGACAAACTGACACGTTTTCATTTTCGTCAAAAACAACTTTATATCGAAGGAGTGCCTTTTGATTTGACGGATGCACATGCGCAGTTTGGCGCGAGATGACCGTTAGACCCAATGATGTGTGTATAAACCCTGGATTGCTAATGCCTATGTATTGCCCATTGAGAGGCTTTGAAGCCACCGGTTGGCCATATTGGCACTACCCAGTAGGAGCAGTCCACCATAGAAATTAATGGTATTATATAGTATTTCAATGAAATGTTTAAAGCACAAAATTACATGTATTTAAGTGTTTTCTTGTTGTAGTTGGGATAGTAACATTAGTACAAAAAAAGTACTTTAAGGAAAATGTTGTGATATTTATTTGTATTTAGTAGTTTTATGTTTAGCTAACATAATATAATTTTAAAATATGCATTAAGGTGTCCGTAACAGAATAAATGTGTCAAAACTAATGTAATCATTAAAAAATGCATTTCTATAGCTTCCAAAATCAGTCATCTAGAGTTTATATACAGTGCCTTGCGAAAGTATTCGGCCCCCTTGAACTTTGCGACCTTTTGCCACATTTCAGGCTTCAAACATAAAGATATAAAACTGTATTTTTTGTGAAGAATCAACAACAAGTGGGACACAGTCATGAAGTGGAACGACATTTATTGGATATTTCAAACTTTTTTAACAAATCAAAAACTGAAAAATTGGGCGTGCAAAATTATTCAGCCCCTTTACTTTCAGTGCGGCAAACTCTCTCCAGAAGTTCAGTGAGGATCTCTGAATGATCCAATGTTGACCTAAATGACTAATGATGATAAATACAATCCACCTGTGTGTAATCAAGTCTCCGTATAAATGCACCTGCACTGTGATAGCCTCAGAGGTCCGTCAAAAGCGCAGAGAGCATCATGAAGAACAAGGAACACACCAGGCAGGTCCGAGATACTGTTGTGAAGAAGTTTAAAGACGGATTTGGATACAAAAAGATTTCCCAAGCTTTAAACATTCCAAGGAGCACTGTGCAAGCGATAATATTGAAATGGAAGGAGTATCAGACCACTGCAAATCTACCAAGACCTGGCCGTCCCTCTAAACCTTCAGCTCATACAAGGAGAAGACTGATCAGAGATGCAGCCAAGAGGCCCATGATCACTCTGGATGAACTGCAGAGATCTACAGCTGAGGTGGGAGACTCTGTCCATAGGACAACAATCAGTTGTATATTGCACAAATCTGGCCTTTATGGAAGAGTGGCAAGAAGAAAGCCATTTCTTAAAGATATCCATAAAAAGTGTCGTTTAAAGTTTGCCACAAGCCACCTGGGAGACACACCAAACATGTGGAAGAAGGTGCTCTGGTCAGATGAAACCAAAATTGAACTTTTTGGCAACAATGCAAAACGTTATGTTTGGCGTAAAAGCAACACAGCTCATCACAATGAACACACCATCCCCACTGTCAAACATGGTGGTGGCAGCATCATGGTTTGGGCCTGCTTTTCTTCAGCAGGGACAGGGAAGATGGTTAAAATTGATGGGAAGATGGATGGAGCCAAATACAGGACCATTCTGGAAGAAAACCTGATGGAGTCTGCAAAAGACCTGAGACTGGGACGGAGATTTGTCTTCCAACAAGACAATGATCCAAAACATAAAGCAAAATCTACAATGGAATGGTTCAAAAATAAACATATCCAGGTGTTAGAATGGCCAAGTCAAAGTCCAGACCTGAATCCAATCGAGAATCTGTGGAAAGAACTGAAAACTGCTGTTCACAAATGCTCTCCATCCAACCTCACTGAGCTCGAGCTGTTTTGCAAGGAGGAATGTGAAAAAATTTCAGTCTCTCGATGTGCAAAACTGATAGAGACATACCCCAAGCGACTTACAGCTGTAATCGCAGCAAAAGGTGGCGCTACAAAGTATTAACTTAAGGGGGCTGAATAATTTTGCACGCCCAATTTTTCAGTTTTTGATTTGTTAAAAAAGTTTAAAATATCCAATAAATGTCGTTCCACTTCATGATTGTGTTCCACTTGTTGTTGATTCTTCACAAAAAAATACAGTTTTATATCTTTATGTTTGAAGCCTGAAATGTGGCAAGAGGTCGCAAAGTTCAAGGGGGCCGAATACTTTCGCAAGGCACTGTACATCATTGGTTAGACCCGATAACGTGATCAAATATTTCTATTGGATAAGCAGTTTCTACATCTTCATATGTAACCAGTTTTCATTTTAATGTCATTTGTGGATTCAATATATAATTTGGTGTTAGCAAAGGTTGAAGGATTGGCCTTCTCTCCCCAATATCAAGTACCTAGTGACCCTTGGGGGTCACGGTGGTGGCAGGTACTAGCCATAGCAATAGTGTGTCAAACTTTGTGAAATACTGACATTTGACTCAGATCCTCTGTTATAATATAATATGTACAAATAGTCGTATTCATACATTTTAACTGAATAACTGTGTGTGTCTGTAATTTCCAGATAGTGGGGCGTAAAATAGAAAACAGAGAAGCCATTTGTGTAAGCTCGGCCTCAGTCCACAGTGGTGGTCACTGCCTTACTCTGCAATACTCCAACACAAGTGACAACATCTTTGTATAGGCAGAACAGTATGTATATTTAAATAGCTATTTTTGTATAATTTTGGCTTGGCACACCTTCTAATGAAATGTCACAGCTAAAGGCCTATAAGGATATTGATCATCTCTTGTAGCTACACTCTCTGCGTTTGGAAATGTAATCTTCCCCACAAGATTAGGTCCACTGAATGTCAGACAGGGCAGCTGAAAACAATTGTGAAATGCATTTGGGTAATTACAATATCAGAAGAGTTTGTGGTCATACCACATTCTTAAAAACATAGGTGCTGGGCTAATAAAGAATACTAGTATAGAACAAGAAGGCCCGCACACTGTTAAAGCTCCCAATTCACAGATTTATTGACGTTTCGATCCCAAACAGATCTTCGTTAGGTCATAAATCGGCTAAGATAAATCTGTGAATAGGGAGCTTTAACAGAGTGTGGGCCTTCTTGTTCTATACTAATTATAATATCAGAACATACAGTGCACTTACACATACACAGGGCTCTACGCTGACCTTTCATACAAGGAGCACCTAAGTTGAAAAATGTAGTCTGTAGAGCCCTGATACATTTGCGAGAGTGCTATTCCCTCAGCATCCTGCTGTTTGCAGCCTGAATAACTTGACATTGCTTCATGGTACAGATCCCTGAGGAAGTCTGGGATCAGCTATACTATTTCTACTGTGGCACCAGTGGAGATATCCTGAGTGTCAATCTCAAGACTAAGCTTCTTAATGGGCTGTGTCCCAGTGAAACAGAAGTTCAGCAAGGTGGCTTCAAAAAAGGAACACAGTTGGAGGAGTTTAATATCTGGCTTAGTAAGATAGACTGCAGTAAAAACCTTTAGAACTCAGCATGCATTTCCCCTTGTTGTCTACATGGGGTGAACACAATCTGTGATGAAGACAGGCAACATATTGTCGGCTCAGGAGATGGCACGTTCCCTCTGTTCAGGAGCCTCATCCAACTTCAAACACATCAAGTGAGTCAAGTGTCTGGAATGGAGGTCTTTATTCACTTTTATAGTTATTCTCTCACTTCAGTAATCCTGTGTGCATCTTCTAAAAGCATCTAATACACCACTGTACTACTCAATGAATACTACCTGTATGTGTATTCTTTGGTTTCTACTCTTTGGCAGGAAGGTTCAGCAGGAGGTGTGACATCCATAGCGCCCCGTGGTGATGGTCACCAGTTCTCTGTGGGTACAGAAGTGACACAGATCTACCATTTCAACTATACTGACTTCAAAGAGGAGTTCATCACCTGATCACCACCAGCCATAACAGCGCCGTGAACAATGTGAGTGACACAACAGGCTAAAAGGTCACATAATATACGCCATCACATTCCATTTGTGTGCAGGCTCAGTCCCCTACTGAATGCAAATAGGGAACTGATTCTGCTTGACTGGCTGTTCATTTTGAAGCCCATTTGCCTTTTGAAATGACACCAGTAGAGGGGGCTATACTATCATTTACTGTAAGTCATGTCCTGTGTCCTCCAAAGTAGATATTGTTAAGCATGATATTTATCATAGTCATGGTCAATAGCTAGATCAATTCATTATGGACTGATAATAAGTGTTTTAAATTAACATATATATCTTGATGTATATCTCACAGTGGCTCATCTGAGCTCTTTGCCTCGTTCTGAGAATGACATCTGGATGTGGCATACGGAAACCTCTAAAGAAGTGCTACATATCACTGTGCCCAACATGACCTGGCTGCAACGCTGTGGAATTCATGATTGGCGGCAGGAGCATCATCAGTGGTGGATTTCCCATTCCATTTCTTAGCAGCAGAAACTCAGGGGCTTTCTATTATCAGCCGCGTCTGCTGTCTGGAAATGCAAATACATTCCTCTGTTCACTCCTCTGGTGGTGATTTAGTTGGGCAACAACAGTTGTGCCATTTTTAACTCGGATGAAAGAAAAACAACACTTTCTGTCACACATTCATGTTTGTATTTCTCCCAGTCATTGACTTTTTGTGTTGTTTTCTTTCAGCCTGGAATGATGGTAAGATACAGATCTTCACTCCTGAGACTGGCAGGCTGATGATGACTGTGCACAACGCCCACAGCATGGGTGTGAGTGACAGCCATTGCCACCACCAGAGGCTGCAAGAGGATTGCCAGCGGGAGGGGAGGGACAGGTAAAGATCAAGAAGATAAAGCACCATAGAGATAAAGATAAACAACAATGATGGAGATAAAGCACCATGGAGATAAAGATAAACAACAATGATGGAGATAAAGCACCATGGAGATAAAGATAAACAACAATGATGGAGATAAAGCACCATGGAGATAAAGATAAACAACAATGATGGAGATAAAGCACCATGGAGATAACGATAAACAACAATGATGGAGATAAAGAACCATGAGCATTACAAAGTACATATAGGGTCACCGTTGATAATGGCAAACCCTGGCCGTGACCCCACTTTCCGAGGGTGTCTCAAGGAGGGTTGGGATATGCAAAAATACAAATTTCCAACTCACACATGCATATTAATACACACTTGTACATGCATGAAATAGGACAATAAGCACCCACCAAATTATTTTATTATAGATACCTTTATGCCGTAGAAGGTCATTAGTGGGCATGAAACCACTGCACTGTGTTAGGGCCTACCAGATAAACAACGTTTTCAAAAAACCACAAGCATTGCATGCCTTGGCTCGTGTTTGTTCATAACAGAATCTGGTTACAATGCTATTGATATGAACAAAGGACTAATAGTTTAACAAATATAATCAAATACTAACAGTGAAACAGTGAAATAGTGAAACAAATAGAAACAACAGATATACTCTGGTTAGAAGTGTCTGCTACCACCCCGAGGAGTACCAGATCATCACTAGTGACACAGAAAGAAAAGGTACACCCACCACAACAGTAGGATATAGAAGAGCATTTACTGAGGTCAGACTCATTTGTGCCACAGACTAAAGTAGAGGGACAATTCAACTCTGATTGGGTTAATGACTACCATAGTATTTATTTACAGTTATTACCATGAGTTTTGAAACACAATGGATGATTGATCGCACAGTGAGTGAGTTGTGTGTGAGCGCCATCTCCTTGCCACTGGTCATATTTTAGCGCCAGATGTCATAGTAGCGTAACGCAGTGACAATGACAGTGCATTGTATTCTCTGCGAAGGGATTGCTTGTTCCTAAAGCAGACGGCATAGCTATGACTCAGGCAACCAGATGGTCTCTGTCACCCACTTCATCTAGGATGATGTTTACTTCTTCACAGAGAAAACCTCATTGGAAAATGATCTCTCCTTGTTTAACTTAAAACATATATATTTCACTGGTGTACCAGAGCAATCCATTGAGTAGCACACTGACATCACATAAAATATTGTTATTTTGAGGTATTCCACAGAGATCATTTCTCTTGAGGCTTGGTTTTCGTAGTATTATAATTGAGTATTTCATGAGTACAATCCATATGTCTTCATGATGGAAGTTTGGACCTGATTTTTTAGGTTCAGGACTCTGGATCAAACTGCAGCACTTTCAAAGAAACACACTTTTTTCTTTATTTTTCACTGAGGGAGAGTGTTTTGTGTATAAATAGAATATACATTTTGCTAGCATCATTTCTTTACATCAGTAGACTAGGTATGTCTACACTCTACACTACTGGAGCACATGTTTTTTCATGAAAAGTGGTGAGCACAATCACATAGGATGTAAAATCTACACTTTTCCTGAGCTCCTTCTTTTTAGGTTAATTCACTTTTCAACAAGGGAAAAATAGAAAGGCACCTGCGTTTTAAAAGGGAAATGTGTTATTTGTGGTCTAAAAATAACTTCAAATAACAATTGCAATGGGAGGCCGAAGCTGGAAGAAGACAGCTGCCAACACCAAATCAAATCAAATCAGAATCAAATCAAATGTATTTGTCACATACACATGGTTAGCAGATGTTAATGCGAGTGTAGCGAAATGCTTGTGCTTCTAGTTCCAACAATGCAGTAATAACTAACGAGTAATCTAACTAACAATTCCAAAACTACTACCTTATACACACAAGTGTAAAGGGATAAAGAATATGTACATAAAGATATATGAATGAGTGATGATACAGAGCGGCATAGGCAAGATGCAGTAGATGGTATCGAGTACAGTATATACATATGAGATGAGTAATGTAGGGTATGTAAACAAAGTGGCAGAGTTTAAAGTGGCTAGTGATACATGTATTACATAAAGATGCAGTAGATGATATAGAGTACAGTATATACGTATACATATGAGATGAATAATGTAGGGTATGTAAACATTATATTAAGTAGCATTGTTTAAAGTGGCTAGTGATATATTTTACATCAATTCCCATCAATTCCCATTATTAAAGTGGCTGGAGTTGAGTTCAGCATTTAACACCATAGTACCCTCCAAACTCGTCATCAAGCTCGAGACCCTGGGTCTCGACCCCGCCCTGTGCAACTGGGTACTGGACTTTATACATTTATACATTCAGACAATCAGAGATGATTATGGCTCATTCCCACACACAACCATGTTTTAACCACTGCATTTTACTATTTACACGATACACGATAGCAGTTTCTATTTGCATACTGTGAAGGACTCATTAGGAGAAAGTCAAGGCTTTAGTTCTAAATCTCCCAAAATGATTTACCAGCCAATAAATGCTGGCATGCACAATACATCTGCTTATAAACATTTTTAAACAGGAGGAGCGATTTGGACACAGACTTGCATTGATTAAAAAGTTTGAATAATGAATAGTGGTCATTGTGAAAGACTCTGTATATTATAATCCTGGTTGAAAGATAATGAGCATGCGCTTTTGGAAACTGTTGGGTGGATTTTATACATTGTGATTGTATGCATTTTGCAGTTTAATGAGAGTTCTTCACACAACTATTCTACGATCCTCGTTTACTGCACATCAAGGCCTGTAATATTTAACATACTGTATATTTTCTGAGATGGATTGGCTATTGGGAGGTGTATGACGGGTTTGCCTTACGAGAACTAGAAGGGTCCCTCTCAGGATCCATTAATGGAATGCACATCACCCTCGATGGAGACCAGTTTGTGACAGATACAGATGCGTTAAGTTTGTAATTTCCACTTTAAAGTTTCAGACTTGATTTGACCTAATGAAAACTGTAAAACTGTAAACTGTAACAAAAAAAATCCATTAATTATAATCCACATAATAATTTACATTTCCTGTTGCTGCAGGATTATTTTCCTGCTGTGAGAAACTGGCTCAAATTAAGAAACAGCATATGTATGGTTTATACAGTTCAATTTAATCTTAGGCCACAACATTTCATTGTCTCTCAGAGACATCATTCATCAAGCCTTTGTAAGATGAGACAGTCTGTACTGTACCCATTGTACTGCACTGACAACAGACTAAATGAAACACTGATATCCCATAATAATGTATTGCTTTGTGTCTCCACGTAGGTGGCAAATGGTGATGACAAGCTGGTGAATGTGTGGGGGGTACTCTGAGGGGGAGGTGACAGACATCGGTACTGGGCACAGTGGCAGCATCAACAGCATCAAGATCTGCTCCAACAACAAGTACGTGATCAGCATCAGTGTAGATGGCCATACTGCCTTGGAGGTACACTCACCTGCCCTGGACAAAATTCTCCCCACCCTGATTCCCTCTCAGTCTAGCACTGGTGAGGATAGTTGGTCTGGATATCAAAGTTATTTTTTATTACTCAATAAATCTTCAATTTATGGTTAATAAGCCAAAATAAGAAACACTTCTATAAAGGTCCAGTGGAGTCAAAAACGTGATTGATACATATTTCCACATTCTGAGGTTGGAAAAATACTGTAAAATTGTGAAAATTATGATAATACCCTTTTAGTGTAAGAACTGTTTGAAAAGACTGCCTGAAATTTCTACCTGTTTTGGTGGGGTAGAGATTTGGCCTATCATGGTGACATCACCATGTAGTAAATTACTTAATAGACCAATAAGAAAGAGAGTTCCAAATCTCTCTGTCAATAACAGATACATTTCAGTTTTCCCCTCCCCACTCAAACCACTCACAGACAGTCCTAGCAAAATTCTTGCTTGAGAAATTGCTCTTTGCTAAGAAGATTTATTTTTTTAAACCATTTGAATTGAAAACAATCACAGTAAGGTACTTAATGTTACCCAGAAATGATTTGATATTGAGATAAAATCGGCTGCATTGGACCTTTAAAAATCCTACTCTGATTAGTGATCCCATTTCATTGCCTGAGTATAGATTAACAAGACATTATTTCACAAAGTCTCCATTTCTGCCAGGGCATTCCCCAAGGTATTGAATGATATTGTTGTGAATGTAAAAGGAATGCACTTATGCTTACAAGGTGGCCTAACAGAGATTTTGCCAAGATAGTGGACCGTTTTTTCCCCCAACCAACAAACTCCATAAAGTTCATGTTTGAGATGAAACTAACTGAAATATGTCTGCTTATTTTCCATCATATCCTTCTATCTTGTTGTGTATGGTTGGTTACTGCTCTCTTCAGGTGAGCACCTCACCACTACCCTTCTTGCCAGTGGGTTGAAACAGCAGGGGTTCCCAAACATTGGGAAACCTACATAACCTACATAATAACCTATAATGTCTACACATCATTAATCCATTTATGATTGGCTAATATGTGTGTGTTCTAAATGCAAAAACTTGTCCATGACTTATCCATGTATTTAATACTAACAGAGAAAACCTGCCAAACAGAAAACATGACTGTTTCAACATTCACCCATGAAAAACTGATTGTTTTCATGGGAAGAAAAGTTAAACCTGGAAACATCAAGTTGATTGTTTTCATGAGAATCAAAGTTAAACCTGGAAACATCAACTTGTGAGTCAGCGTTTATATGGCCTACTATGCCAGCGTAAACTACTCTGATGACACAGGGACTAGAATCAAAGTGGGAGGGAATAGTCACACATATGAATACACGCCTCTTTCGAGGCGAAGTTAGAAGCGATGTGTAAGTGAGTGTGTACATGCCCGTAAAGGCTGCAAGTAGGAGGCAAGGAAAGGCGCGGGTAATGTTTAACATCGATGGAGCTCGTGTAATTTGGTCAACAAGCATTAAGGGTTTCAGTAAGTGTTTAAATGTTTGACGTTTACCACGGAGTTTAGCACGGAGTTGATATGTGTTGATGTGCCATGGTTTCACCTCTGTGCGCTGGTGTTCTGTCCTCCTCACGGTATCCGGATGGGAAATCTCTGCAGAAAAGTGGCACACTGGCCTCGAAATTAATTCCAGAATTCTCCAACATCGGCAAAGTATTATAAAGATATGGATAAACACTGCAGAGTGAAGGATGAAGCCACGTCAAAGGCAGCAACGCGCAAGGAAAACAAACAGAAACATGGACGGCTTTTTCGAAAGAAATCATTGAAGTCGGTGGGGAGTTTTGTAAATAAAATTATCAAAACTTTGGGCACTTTTACCCACTTTGGAGACGTTGCAGTTCAGGGCGCAGAGGATGACGATGGAGGGTTTCGTGACGGGACACCTTGCACACTCAGTGCCAACTCAGAAAATATCAAAGAGGATGTCCAGGTCGCCGGGGAGGATTCTGTTAAAAATAATTCGATAGCTTCTTCCCGTTGCTCGGTGAAAGAAAGGGTTTTATGGTGCTATGGTGGCAACATTCCAGGTGTTCTAGGCTTGAAAAATCACGGGAACACCTGTTTCATGAACGCCGTGGTCCAGTGCTTGAGCAACACTGACCTGCTCGCAGAGTATCTCGGGTTGGAATGGTACAAATTGGATTTGAGTCGAAGGAGAATTAATGGGATTGTTAAAAGTGAAGACACGCAGCATGCCAGAGGTGAAGTCACGGAGCAGTTGGCATCACTTGTTAGGGCACTCTGGACTCTGGAATACATCCCGCAACTGTCCGTGGAATTCAAGGTAGGCTATAGTTGGCTATTTGAGTTGCTCTTATACCTGTGTACTAACAATATACTTACTATGTAATAAACTCAGGACAAGCCATTATAGTACCAGAGATCCAGGGGTGAAGATAACTGCTGTATTTCCATTTGCCCCTGCCCCTGTATACCTTGATTGCACCTTGATTGAAACCGCAACATAAAACAACTATGCTGCTGTCATTCCTAACATGATAAAAAACTATTTGTTTGACATTTGCCTAAAATATTGAGAGGATTTACAGAAAATGTTATCATATTGGTCAATAAGCATTTCACTGTTGGTCTACACCTGTTGTTTACGAAACATGTGACAAATAACATTTGATTTGATATTCCAAAAATGATGCTGAGGCACTATCCATGACATTGGAGTTCATAAGATTTATTAGCCTATAGGTAACCTGTTTATTTTTTACTTTACAAGTCAGTGCATCATGGAGCTTTGATAGCTATGCTGAACTCCAGTTCATCTCTACAGTGCTTTTATAGTATGTGAGTTTACCCAGATGGCTTTTAGTTTACCACTTACTAATGAGGTGGCTGGCTGGCACTGTGTGTCACTGGAGTCTGAGGGCATGGGATTACCAGGTGTCTGTCTGGAGTGCTGAGCTAGCACTTTGTTCCATCAGACACTCACAGCACAGAAGAACCTTGAACATAAACAAGGGACTTACTATACTCTAAACAGACTTTTGAAAGATGGTGTGTTATATTGAGTGTTTTCCAGGTATGGCGGCTTCAAACACTGGGTTTTAATATTCCAGTCGCTGAGATGATGAGCATAGCACCTGGCCGACTCACTACCATTTACAATATTGGAGTGTTTCTGAATAGGACACACTTCATTATGTTAGTTAGGCAACATTGCCATAGAGACGACTGTTTATTGAGAGGAACACTCTCCATTAAAGGATCTGAGTGTGGATCTGAGTGTGGATCAGGAGGCGGTGACAGTATCAGTTTCCCCTCAGGCTTTCCCACCCTGCCCACGCCAAAGAGGAGGAAAACACAATTATCATACTCCCGCGCCTGCAGTGCTAAGCTCCTATATAGTTCAAGGCCAGATAAAGAGAAGATGATAAGGGGTAGGACAATACATTCACAATGGATTTATTCTTGGAAATGCTAATTGATCTGTGAGGAGAAGAGGTGTAAACATAACTAGAGGCACACCTTCACCCTGCATTGTGCAAAGCCAGGGGCTCAATCACTTTGCCTCTAGCTCAGTGTAATGTACTGGAAGTAGAAGAGTTAGATAAGTTTTGTCTGGGTGGTGGTCAATGAGGGGCAGATTGAGAGTGCCCAACCCCAATACCAGACTAAATTACTATCCAGAGATTGTATTACCTTTATTGTGCAGTCAGTGCTGTACCTCCTGCCAGAGAGGTCTCAGAGGAGAATCAATCCTAACTAGTTTATTTGGTCTCTGTCTGACCCAATGTTCTGTGTGACCGTTCCTCTCCTCCAAAAAGTAACTCTTTCTCACAATCTCACTCTTCTAAGGATACCCTGCCAACTCCTCTCCATCTATAGCCACTTCCTTCTTATCTTGTGGGGCTCTCCTTCTTATCTTGTGGGGCTCTCCTGTCAGATTTTGAGAGGATAAAAATATGAGCTGGCTTCATGTAGTCAAGATAGTTGAGATCTCAAGATAGCTGTAATGATAAATACTCAATGCATGTGATGAGATCTTTCCTGTGTTTAAGTACACACAGGCGTACATCTTGGCTGTGGCTCTGTGACCAGAAGGGTCATGAGTTCATGTCTGGCCATCTAAAACGGTCTTCTATGTAATTCCACAGCTGTCTGCAGGCACCATAAGATAATCAGATAGCTGTCAGGCCCCTGTCTGAGCCCTTAGGCCATGGGAGCATCAGACAAAACAACCAGCCATCTATAAACAATCAAAAACCTTACCCCGTAATTTAAATGGCCCACTTCATAATTATCTCAGAGCAGAGTTCTCAAACATTATTATCAGTCACTCCACATGCCTCTGACAGAGTAAGAGGAGATAGAGTGAATAGCAAAGACAAGGAATAGCAAAGAAGGTGGATAAGTGTTTGGGTCCTAAAAAAATAAACACAATTTTGGAGGAGAAAATGAAAGTGAATGTAAGTAAACTTTATGATGTAACACAATGTATTAGCAAAAGCAATTCGGTGGTTGCACACGTGTGCTGTTCAGTTACAGGCTAATATTCACTCTTATGCACCAAGTCAACTCTAATGTGAGAATGACTGACAGCTTGGCAGAAAGAAATTACTTTTCAAGCCTCATTATAAGCAGGCAAAATGTATTTTGAGTGAATTCAGAAGAGAGGTCATTGGTTTATTAGAAGCAAAAAGTTAACATTAAATGGTGATCTGTCCCAGTGTCCTCTCAGGCAGGTTGGTGGCGCAGACAGGAGAAAAATAAAACACAAAGGTAGCTACCGCAGGATGACTGGCACTGAGCCACATTCCAGTAGCACCTTGCAGGACTGACGCTGTCGGGGGAGGGTTACTGAAATGTGGTATCGAAGGTTAAGTACTGTGTCCGTGACTTTATATGTATATTCTTCCCGTTCATCATGTCCTACCTGTCACTGTCCTCTGATCTGAGGGCTTCATTCTACCTGCTCTGGGATCAGAATCAGATGTGTGTTTTAAAGAGTATCTGATCTGTTTGTCCTAGTGCATTCTCTGAATCCCTCCTGGTGGATTTCACTGTTTGCATAGAGGGGCCAGAGAAGGTTTGAAAACAGAAACTCAAACAGTTACTCAACAGCTAGTATATAGGTTTCAATAACATGGGAGAGGCCTAGGACAGGGGTCAGGGAGGGTAGGGAGGGAGGGATGAAGGCCTCTTGAGCTGGAATTCAGTCCTCACTCCCTCCCTACGGAGCAGATGGACTATCTGGTCGTGTTTGAAGGATAAATCAGTTTAGAGTTTTGACATGTTTGTGTGATGACTCATCACTGTGAGAGTGACTCTGGCTTCCAAGGATGTGTCAATATTTGGGGTCTCCGTTTAATGATTAGGCTGATTAGGCATTAATGATGATCTGATCTGGCAGAGCTTTGGGTTTCAGGACTTTAAATATGAAGTGAAATGACTCAGTGAAGTCACAGGGAGATGACACTTGTTCTTGTTCTGTAAATCTTATCTTCAGGCGTACACAGGGGTTTAATTGGGCTGGGTATGATTCAAATGAGACCCGGGACCTTTGGTCAGGGGCGTCATTCACCCCAAAAATCTGAGGGGGCACAAAGTACATGAGGATGGCTTGGGGGTGATCCATATTGGGATATGTCCCAGTCCTGAAGTTGGAGAATGTAGCATTTTTCAAACACCCGAAACAGAATTTTGCTGCAATCTAGAACTATAGTAATTAAGCTTAATTCTATGTCAAAACTGTTTATTTTTCTGCGTATCTAAACATCTAAACCTCTTGAGCTGTCTGTATCCTCCTGACAGTATTTTTTTAAAGAAACTAAATATGCTTTTCTGCATCTCTGCAAAAATGTGGGTAAAATATTGAAAGTAATGTGAGTCTTATTCAGGTCATATAGTAAGTAATTGCTTGCTTTTCTAAAGGCATGCCAGCTAATATAGTTAGACAAGCTAGCTACTCTAACTTGATTGATAGCCTGAAATGGCTTCTTGGTAGCTAGTTATGATGTTGGGAGATTAGGAATCTATCTGGGCATAAAATTGCTAGGTGGCTAGTAGTTTTATTTTTAAAATAATAATATATATAAACAAGACAAATCTGTGGGGGTACGTGCACCTATGGGCATGACACCGCTCCCTAATTTTGAATTCTATAATGAAAAATGTGTTGTCCACATTTTCATTTTCCACAACCAAAAACATGAGTAGGCAACTGCAAAATCAGACAACCCAATAGTAGAATAGTTTACCTATTAAATTGTTCAGCCTGTCGCATTCTATGCGAGAAAGTAAAATTCCTCTTGAAGAGCACTCAAATTAGTGCTGCACGGGGAGAGACATGTGGATGTCCAGTCATTGTACAACATTCTTAATACAGTCGCGGGAAAAGCCACATTTGAAAGCAGTTATGATGGCCACTGTAAATAGCAGAGGATCACGGAGCGTTCTAGTGTTACTACACTTATTTCTCAAATCCCCAAAATGTGTAAAATGCACTATTTTAGAACCAAATTTTTTAGCAGTGGAATGGTTTATGCTTGTCAGAGCTCGCTAATGGCGTTGAATGCATAAGATCGGGGCTAATTGTAACACGGGTCAGGTGTAACAGGTAGACCTGCAATAGTTCACAGTACATGATCCTTGGTTCGCTGAGTGCCAGTGGAATTTTTTTGGGGGGGCATTCAAGTCATCAATATATTGCTGACTGGCAACAAGATAGCCTAATGTTTAGATCTAAGAGTTAGCATCAGGTGGGCTACATCAGGTGATAATGCTTATTGCTAAATAACACACCTGCCTGATAATATGTTATTGGGCTCATTTCCAGAGTGGGAAATTCTATTTTATAATTTTCATTTATTTTGGAATAGAATGTCCTTTTAAAAGGTCGACAGAACTGACCTTCTCACAGTCATACCCCCCCCCCACCCCCCACCTCTCAATTTAACCTCTAGCATCCCACTGTGACACAAAACGCAGAAATAATGATATAATTCATGCCTTACCTTTGACAAGCTTCTTTTGTTGGCACTCCAATATGTCCCATAAACATCACAAATGGTCCTTTTGTTCGATTAATTCCGTAGATATATATATATCCAAAATGTCCATTTATTTGGCGCGTTTGATCCAGAAAAACACCGGTTCCAACTTGCGCAATGTGACTACCAAATATCTCAAAAGTTATCTGTAAACTTTGCCAAAACATTTCAAACTACTTTTGTAATACAACTTTAGGTATTTAATAATTTATAAAATTAAAGACGGGATGATCTGTGTTCAGTACAGGAGGAAAACAAACTGTAGCTAGCTTTCTGGTCACGCGCCTCTATCTTACAGTACACTTCAAGTGACCCTCGTTCAAGATGGCCGTACTTCTTCATTACACAAAGAAAAAACCTCAACCAATTTCTAAAGACTGTTGACATCCGGTAGAAGCGACAGAAACTGCAATTCCCAATGAAAACTAATTGAATAGAGAGTGACTTTAAAAAAAAATCTGAATGGTTTGTCCTCGGGGTTTCGCCTGCTAAAGAAGTTCTGTTATACTCACAGACATGATTCAAACAGTTTTAGAAACTTCAGAGTGTTGTCTATCCAAATCTACTAATAATAATAATATGCATATCATATCTTCTGAGGATGAGTAGCAGGCAGTTGAATTTGGGCATGCATTTCATCCGGACGTAAAAATACTGCCCCCTGTCACCAAGAAGTTTTAACCCCTGGGCGTACATACAGTATGTGTCAGTTTTACAGTACCAGCACCCACTATAGTCATTATCATGCCTAATTTGCTTGATGATGACACCACAGAGAAAGAGGCAGTGCATACCACCATTCAGAGGTCATCTAATGTAGCTGCTGCAACTCGCTCAAACCTCCCCCACGTCTCCTTCACCCAAATCCAGTTAGCTGATGTTCTGAAAGAGCTGCAAAATCTGTACCCCTACAAATCTGCCGGGCTAGACAATATGGACTAGAGGTCGACCGATTATGATTTTTCAACGCCGATACCGATTATTGGAGGACCAAAAAAAGCTGATCCCGATTAATCGGCCGATATTTATTTATTTATTTATTTATTTATTTATTTATTTATTTATTTGTAATAATGACAATTACAACAATATTGAATGAACACGTATTTTAACTTAATATAATACATAAATAAAAATCTATTTTAGCCTCAAATAAATAATGAAACATGTTCAATTTGGTTTAAATAATGCAAAAACAAAGTATTGGAGAAGAAAGTAAAAGTGCAATATGTGCCATGTAAAAAAGCTAACTTTTGAGTTCCTTGCTCAGAACATGAGAACATATGAAAGTTGGTGTTTCCTTTTAACATGAGACTTCAATATTTCAAGGTAAGAGGTTTTAGGTTGTAGTTAATATAGTATTTATAGGACTATTTCTCTCTATACCATTTGTATTTTATATACCTATGACTATTGGATGTTCTTATAGGCACTTTAGTATTACCAGTGTAACAGTATAGCTTCCGTCCCTCACCTCGCTCCCCCTGGGCTCGAACCAGGAACACATCGACAACAGCCACCCTCGAAGCAGCGTTACCCATGCAGAGCGAGGGGAACAGCCACTCCAAGTCTCAGAGTGAGTGACGATTGAAACGCTACTAGCGCGCACCCCGCTAACTAGCTAGCCATTTCACATCGGTTACACCAGCCATTTGGCTGATAGGCTTGAAGTGATAAACAGCGCTGTGCTTGCGAAGAGCTGCTGGCAAAATGCACGAAAGTGCTGTTTGAATTAATGCTTACGAGCCTGCTGCTTCCTACCATCGCTCATTCAGACTGCTCTATCAAGTCATAGACTTAGTTATAATATAATAACACACAGAAATATGAGCCTTTGGTCATTAATATGGTCGAATCTATCATTTCGCAAACAAAACGTTTATTATTTCAGTGAAATATGGAACCGTTACGTATTTTATCTAAGGTGTGGCATCCATTAGTCTAAACATTCCTGTTACATTGCACAACCTTCAATGTTATGTCATAATTGTGTAAAATTCTGGCAAATGAGCCAGGCTGCCCAAACTGTTGCATATATCCTGGCTCTGCGTGCAATGAATGCAAGAGAAGTGACACAATTTCACCTGGTTAATATTGCCTGCTAACCTGGATTTCCTTTAACTAAATATGCAGGTTTAAAAATATATACTTCTGTGTATTAATTTTAAGAAAGGCATTGGTGTTTATGGTTAGGTACAGTTGTACAATGATTGTGCTTTTTTCGCAAATGCGCTTTTGTTAAATCATCCCCCTGCGTTGCATCGATTATATGCAACGCAGGACACGCTAGATAAACTAGTAATATCATAAACCATGTGTAGTTAACTAGTGATTATGATTGATTGATTGTTTTTTATAAGAAAAGTTTAACGCTAGCTAGCAACTTACCTTGGCTTCTACTGCATTCGCGTAACAGGCAGGCTCCTCGCGGAGTGCAGTGAGAGGCAGGTGGTTAGAGCGTTGGACTAGTTAACTGTAAGGTTGCAAGATTGAATCCCCCGAGCTGACAAGGTAAAAATCTGTTGTTCTGCTCCTGAACAAGGTAGTTAACCCACCGTTCCTAGGCCGTCATTGAAAATAAGAATGTGTGCTTTACTGACGTGCCTAGTTAAATAAAGGTGTCCAAAAATACCGATTTCCGATTGTTAAGAAAACTTGAAATCGGCCCTAATTAATCGGCCATTCCGATTAATCGGCTGAGCTCTAATCTGCCGAAATTATTGCAACCCCTATTACTAGCTTGTTCAACCTTTCTTTCGTATCGTCTGAGATTCCCATAGATTGGAAAGCTGCAGCGGTCATCCCCCTCTTCAAAGGGGGAGACACTCTAGACCCAAACTGCTACAGACCTATATCTATTCTACCCTGCCTTTCTAAGGTCTTGGAAAGCCAAGTTAACAAACAGATTACCGACCATTTCGAATCTCACCGTACCTTCTCCACTATGCAATCTGGTTTCAGAGCTGGTCATGGGTGCACCTCAGCCACACTCAAGGTCCTAAACGATAGCACCAGCTGTCAAAGCAGCTCACATATCACTGCACCTGTACATAGCTCATCTGTAAATAGCCCATCCAATCTACCTCATCCCTACACTGTATTTATTTATTTATCTTGCTCCTTTGCACCCCAGTATCTCTACTTGCACATTCATCTTCTGCACATCCTACCATTCCAGTGTTTAATTGCTATATTGTAATTACTTTGCCACCATGGCCTATGTATTGCCTTACCTCTCTTATCCTACCTCATTTGCAGATGCTGTATATAGATTTTTCTACTGTATTATTGATTGTATGTTTGTTTATTCCATGTGTAACTCTGTGTTGTTGTATGTGTCGAACTGCTTTGCTTTATCTTGGCCAGGTCGCAGTTGCAAATGAGAACTTGTTCTCAACTGGCCTACCTGGTTAAATAAAGGTGAAATAAAATAAAGTATTAATTGTCAGTTTTAGTCAGATACCTCATAAACCAGAGCATTAATTATACACACATATTACACAGTCCAGAGTTATACGTAATTAGGTCAAAATGGCCATTGTGGACACCACAGAGAAAACTATACCTTATCTACAGTATCAATTATTTATCTGACGCAATTCCTGATTTCATGGACACTGATGAAGATAACTATAATTACCATGGGAGATTTGCCTCTGTAACAGCAGCTTGTAATTGTAGCATTATGTGTCTACAGAGAGCTTATTTCTGGAAACTGCCTTGGAGAGTTAATTTAAAGTATGTCAAGAGTTAAAATCTTTATTGTCTGTACACTGCCATCAGACTAACTTAGGCTATGTAGAACACAACAAAACAAGTCGTACAACATCAATATAGGTCTTTCATCTTGCTACCTCAATTGTGCTTTGCCTTCCATGCAAGATATTTACAGTAGGTTAAAGCTGTACAATGAGCAAACCTATTACATGAAGGCTATTTTCTGTGCTGTGCTGCCAGTCTTCAAGAGGCCATTATGTCATGCTGTTCTTTCTTGACACAAAAGGGACATACTTGCTGCTGGCACAGGGACAACTAGACAATGGATTTGTCTGCACAGTCTGAGTGATGGACCTGTGATTGTGATGTTTTAATTTTGTTGTCCACATTTTGTGTAATTGTGTGTGGACCTGTACAGTGTGATACTTCTCATCCTGACTTTGTCTCTGACTAAAAATAGACATTGTAGGAAGAGGCACACTTTCAGACAGCATTCGGAGACTACTCTCTTCTACTCCTACTTTTGCTTTGACACATCCCAATAATCACTTTGCTCTCTGTTTTTTAATGTGTGTTCACTTTGTACAATGTTCAGCTGAGTAGCTACTTTGAAGATAGGTAGAGAAAGCAGTACCTCCCACACACGGTGTGTTATTATACAGGTTGTAC
This sequence comes from Oncorhynchus clarkii lewisi, assembly GCF_045791955.1. NCBI lineage: Eukaryota > Metazoa > Chordata > Actinopteri > Salmoniformes > Salmonidae > Oncorhynchus > Oncorhynchus clarkii. Next base: position 47,132,636 of record NC_092159.1, read on the forward strand.
CAATGAAAGCGATATCTACTGTACTGTATGATAGAGCCATACAGTATGTCTGTTAGATACCAGGGATTATTAGGCAGTGATCACAGGCTGCTGTTCTCTCCATAATCTCTCATTACTGCTGAGGCTCCTTCAGGCTGCCAGCTGCGGTTCAGCCGGTTAATTCCAGAGTAATTGAGTCGTGTGCCACTCAGTCTTAAACCACAGATTTCAATTTACATTGTGTTCCATGTGGGCTTAAGTATTCTTCAACCTACTTTTTTTGTGGCAGAGTGATATCTACAGACGTATTTAATTTGATGTTGCTTTCTTAATTGTCAGAAGAACGGTCTTTATATCTGTCAGTTAAGTTTGGGTAATACTAGTACTATAGTTGTGTGTGTGGTGTTGAGACAAATGTTTCTGAATAACTGAATATGAGGGGGTTCAGTGGGAGCCATCCAAGGTCAGCTCTGATTGGGCTCAGCAGCATTTGAGGATTTTCTGCCCGGGACCTGAAATAGCTTTGTCTCAGACAGTGGGCGACGAGGGAAGCGTGAAGAGCATTAGGGAGAATTTGCAATTCAAGAATCCCTTTGTTCTGCGTTCTGTGGAGACGGACATCGGGGTCGAGGCAATGATTGACCCGCTGTGGGTCCACTGTGGGGGCTGTGCTACAGGAATTAGGCCTAGAGCTGAGCTTCCTGAAGAAGGGATCCTGTGTGCAGCCAGGTGGACCAACAGACACACCTAGGGTCCTATAAAATCTGCGATGCGGAGAACGCGGACAGAATCACGGAATCCAGACATTAAAATGGAATTCAATAATATTAAAACATTTATTGAACTTAACAGGAACTCAACTAAATGTATTGAACTTGTTAGAAAATTAATTAATTTGCACAAGATTATCATGAATCAAATAAAATTGCATTTGTCACTTGCGCCGAATACAACGTGTTGACCTTACAGTGAAATGCTTACTTACAAGCCCTTAACCAACAATGCAGTTTTAGAAAAATGAAAGTAAAAAAAATATTTACTAAATAAACTAAAGTTATAACAAAAGGAACACTATAAAATGACAATGACGAGGCTATAAACAGGGGGTACCGGTGCAGTGTCAATGTGTGGGGGTACAGGTTAGTCGAGGTCATTGAGGTAATATGTACATGTAGGTAATGGTGAAATGACTATCCATAAATAATAAATGACAAATAGCAGCAGCGTAAATAAAAAATAAAAAGGGGGGTCAATTCAAGTAGTCCAGGTAGCCATTCAATTAACTGTTCAGTAGTCTTATGGCTTTGGGATAGCAGCTGTTATGGAGCCTTTTGGATCTAGAATTGGCGCTCCGGAACCGATTGCCATGCGGTAGCAGAGAGAACAGTCTATGACTAGAGTGGCTGGAGTCTTTAAAACATTTTGGGCCTTCCGCTGACACCCCCTGGTATAGAGGTCCTGGATGGCAGGAAGCTTAGCCCCAGTGATGTCCTGGGCCGTACGCACTACCCTATGTAGCACCTTGCGGTCGTATGCCGAGCAGTTGCCATACCGGGCGATGATGCAACCAGTCAGGATGCGCTCGATGGTGCAGCTGTAGAACTTTTTGAGGATCTGAGGACCCATGCCAAATATTTTCAGTCTCCTGAAGGGGATTAGGCATTGTCGTGCCCTCTTCACGACTGTCATGGTGTGTTGGGACCATGATGGTTTGTTGGTAATGTGGACATCAAGTAACTTGAAGCTCTCGACCTGCTCCACTACAGCCCTGTCAATGTGAATGGGGGAGTGCTCGGTCCTCCTTTTCTTGTAGTCCACGATTATCTCCTTTGTCTTGATCACGTTGAGGGAGAGGTTGTTGTCTTGGCACCACACTATCAGGTGTCTGACCTTCCTACAGGCTGTCTCATCGTTGTCGGGGATCAGGCCTACCATTGTTGTGTCGTCTGCAAACTTAATGATGGTGTTGGAGTCGTGCTTGAATGAGCAGTCGTGGGTGAACAGGGAGTATAGGAGGGGACTAAGCACGCACCCTCGAGGGGCGTGGGGTGTTGAAGATCAGCGTGGCAGATGTGTTGTTGCCTACCTTTACCACCTGGGGGCGGCCCGTCAGGAAGTCCAGCATCTGGTTGCAGAGGGAGGTGTTTAGTCTCAGGATCCTTAGCTTAGTGATGAGCTTTGAGGGCACTATGGTGTTAAGACATGAACAAAATGCATCAGTGATTCGTATTTTCCTTAAACTTTCTGAAGAGGCAACACGTGAATGCCCCTGTCTGCGTGTGCTCGTTTGTCTACCACTTTTTGTGTAGGCATTAGCAATGATGCTAATACTGATCCATCTTCTGGAGATGGGAAGGCTTTCCCAAAAGCCTATACCTACCTGGCAGAATGATATCATGATTATCTGCATCAATCCAGTGGTGATTTGTTTAACAAACTCTGCAATCCCGTGTCCTCCAGAAACACCACTAACCAAACAGTGTTGCTGTGCAATGAATAAAAGGGGATCTACACCCAAAAATGTAAATGTAATATATTTTTCCCAGACCTCAAAAGGGGTCTCCTGATGTGGTTTAAGCATTGGTGTGGACCTAAAACATAAAATGTTGTTGTTTTCTATCTGAAAATATATATTTTGAGAGCAAAAACCTGAAAAAACAGAAACCTGGAAAAAACAAACGGAGAAAACGGAATTTGGGAAAAAAACAAATGGAATTTGGCAAAAAATAAAACTGATTATATAGGGTCTTGCACACCTCAGTTGGCCAGTGAATATCACACTGTGTGTTTCATGTTTCTATGTAAGCGGGAATGGCAGTAAACAAACCAATAGCTTTTGGTACTGCAATTTGGGTATTCCTGTCACATCTCAAATCCTAACAAGCTGTCAGATTTGGATCTGAATTATCCCACTGCTGTTTTAGTTTTCCACTCTTATGCAAAATGTCCGGATTATCCGGACAGCAAAAGGTTATTCATGCATTTAGGCAAGTCTTTACTTCAAAAGCACACTGTGTGGTTATAGTACATTCATCTTGAATTACATCAATGTAATGATTTTAAAACAACAGTCAGCTAATCTGTTTTCTCTGTCCATTGAAGACGCACTAATTCACCAATGTTTACAATAAAGTTTTACATGGACTTCTTCATTGACCATGTGACTCTCCTTTCCCTCTCTAGAGTATAGTATCCAAGTATGGATCCCAATTCCGAGGAAACTCACAACATGACGCCCTGGAGTTCCTGCTTTGGCTTCTGGACCGAGTTCACGAGGATGTCAACTTGTCCTCCTGCAGCAACAACAATAACAAGACCAAAGCCCCAGGGCAGGTAAGAGTGCCTTCTCCATCCACTGTCACACAGTCACATTGAACTGTACTGAACTCAAAGTGTAGGCTTGAGCTACAAGTCTCAACAGTGCCTTGCACTCCTCACTCACAAGAGCAAGAACTACTGTCTGTAATATCTATTGCTATACAGAAAATGATCTTTTCATATGCTTACAGAACCTTGGTTTCACAACAGAACGTCAGTTTCTCCAGGCATTTGCAACAGCATCTTTAAGTTCTTTGCAGCTCTAAGTCTGTACAATTTAAATTCAGCTCTCAATTATTGATGTACTTATCTACCCTTGGATCTATACTAAATGTGCTAACACAGCATTTATCGACTTTAATTTATGTACTCTGTGATTCAGAAAAATTCTGAACCGATGTGAGAGGAAGAGCAGCATTGCATAGAAGTGACATATTTCCTTCTCTCCTGTGCTCTAAATGGCATATGAATCAACAGATAATTCTGATAACCCTGTGTGAGGGATAAAGCTCCCTCTATACCTTGTATTGCCTACCCCCTTCGGTGAAATTGTTCATGCACCTGTTTGGAAACAATTGCCTCTCTGACAAACGTATTTCCTGTGTTTGTGGGGAGGAACAGCTTAGAGCTGTTGTGATGGGTTTCCATAGTTCTGTCTGTCTGTGAACATGCCCTCTGTGCTGCAGCCGTCTAGCTGATGCCACAAGTGAAACTGCTGCATTCACAGGAGACCTGCAACTTTGTTCTATAATGTCTTCTGTGCAGCCTGAGGAGTAGAATCAAAGCTGGGTAATTTGCTGTTTGATACTTTCTCTGTGCATGGCTCCTCCTGAAGGTATGCCTGTGGGCACAGTGGAGCCTGACACCCCCTGGATAGGCCTTTGATCGGTTCCACTGTGCCCATTAGCAGAGAGTTTCATGCATTATTAAAAAGATATTTCTGCTTTTGAAATACACCCCCTCTTTAGCAGTGCTATCAGGGTGATAACCAATGGAATGATTCATACCAAGTGCTAAATTCACAGTTGGTGAGTCATCACAAATATATCTAAATGATGTCAGTGTCCCTTCTCCCACAGACCTTACTCCACTGATTTATTCTGTTGTATCATCGCTATTCTGGTGGAGGGGAATTTCACAGAACAATACATCACTGTATTTGGGATTCAACATGTCTTTATCAAATTGGTATGCGAACACATGGAAAACAATCTGTTCCACTTTTTTGCGTGTTAAGTAACAGAAGTGAGATGCATGGTTTGAGGGAGGGTAAATGGTGCTGTGTTCCAGACCAGCACAGCTTACTACATGATGACACTGGCCAGAATGAAGCCATTGGCTTGGCTACTGCTTAGGCCTGCTGGCTCTTGTTTTGGATAAAACACAGCTTGGTCTTTGTTGCATCAATTGAATTTGAAACTCTGCATACTTGAATTAATAGATCAAAGTAAGAGGTGGTCTCAAGCTGTGGTCTGTTGAAGTGAATCTCACTGACACTAACCATGTAGGGACCTACTGAACCAAAGGCTATGGTTAAGACTAGAAACTAGACTGTGTGTAGGCTAAGACAGAGGTTTTGAGATTCAGTTGCGTAGTGTGAACTCAGCTTTGCAGTCTTGTATGTAAGATTCCTCAAAGTGTGATTTTCTTACTTCATCTATCTTCTAACAGGTTAGCAGGTTAGTGTGTTTGCATATGTGTGGGTGTGTTCTTGTGTTTATGGGTGTATGCATGTGTGTAGGCTAAGTGATGCTCAGTGAGTTGTGTGTGTGTGACAGTGAGTGTTGGTATGGGCCCCAGTTCATTGAGCCATTCAATTTGGTTGTTTGCTTTGAGCAATGAGCATTCGGTCCCCTCACACGCACTTTCCCCTTTCTCTCCATCTATCCCCCCCTCTCCATATTTCTGTTGACACCCCCATCTTTGTTTATCTGGCCATATACAGTACTATGCAGTGTCTATCCAATACTTGAACAAAGCTCCAATCTGAGATGAGTTGCCCTTCAGTGCAGGGCCAGAGGGCACAGGAGGTGATCTGGACTGTGTCTCTGTCTCTCCGTATGAGGCCACAGAGGACATCAGAGGAGGCTGGGACTGGAGGACTGCTGATAAGGCCTGTCATTATAAGTCTGGGACACGTCAAGGAAAAAGTTGCCACACTTTGTTAACACCCAAGAGTCTGACGGTGTGAGGGACAAAAACCTGCTGTTTTTGACAGCTTGCCGCTCCACTTCATTATTGATTTTACACTTTTACTTTAGTTTAGGCAAGACAAACTAGTAATATCAATTTGGTTAGGCTATCTTCCCACACCACACCTCCAATGGTTCACCTTTCTGTGTGAAGGAGACCAATTTGAACTTTGAACTTGTTATTGTGTTCTCTGTCTGAAGGACTTCCTCCCTATATGACCCAGAATCTCTGATGGCACAGCTAGCAATGCAGCGCCTTAGACCACTGCGCCACCCAGGAGGCCCTCTTTTGCCCATCTTAATCTTTTCTTCTTATTGGCCAGTCTGAGATATGGCTTTTTCTTTACAACTCTGCCTAGAAGGCCAGCATCCCGGAGTCGCCTCTTCACTGCTGACATTGAGACTGGTGTTTTGCGGGTACTATTTAATGAAGCTGCTAGTTGAGGACTTGTGAGGCATCTGTTTCTCAAACTAGACACTCTAATGTACTTGTCCTCTTGCTCAGTTGGGCCTCCCACTCCTCTTTCTATTCTGGTTAAAGCCAGATGGAACTGTTATGTGAAGGGAGTAGTACACAGCGTATGAGATCTTCAGTTTTTTGGCAATTTCTCGCATGGATTAGCCTTCATTTCTCAGACCAAGAATAGCCTGACGAGTTTCGGAAGAAAGTTCTTTGTTTCTGTCCATTTTGAGCCTGTAATCAAACCCACAAATGCTGATGCTCCAGATACTCAACTAGTCGAAAGCGCAGTTTTATTGCTTCTTTAATTAGCACAACAGTTTTCAGCTTTGCTAACAAAATTGCAAAAGGGTTTTCTAATGATCAATTAGCCTTTTAAAATTATAAACTTGGATTAGCTAACACAACCTGCCATTGGAACACAAGAGTGATGGTTGCTGATAATGGGCCTCTGTACGCCCATGTAGATATTCCATACAAAATCGTCCGTTTCCAGCTACAATAGTAATTTACAACATTAACAATGTCTACACTGTATTTCTGATTAATTTGATGTTATTTTAATGGACAAAAAAATGTGTTTTTCTTTCAAAAGCAAGGACATTTCTAAGTGACCCCAAACTTTTGAATGGTAGTGTATATACAGACGTGCTCAGATTTGTTGGTACCCTTACAGCTCATTGAAATAATGCTTCATTCCTCCTGAAAAGTGCTGAAATTAAAAGCTATTTTATCATGTACACTTGCATGCCTTTGGTATGTCATAGAATAAAGCAAAGAAGCTGTGAAAAGAGATGAATGATTGCTTAATCTACAAAGATATTCTAAAATGGCCTGGACACATTTGTTGGTACCCCTTAGAAAATATAATAAATAATTGGATTAGAGTGATATTTCAAACTAATTAGCTTCTTTAATTAGTATCACACGTCTCCAATCTTGTAATCAGTCATTCAGCCTATTTAAAGTAGAGAAAAGTAGCCTGTTTAAATGGAGAAAAGTAGTCACTGTGCTGTTTGGTATCATTGTGTGCATCACACTGAACATTGACCAGAGAAAACAAAGGAGAGATTTGTCTGAGGAGATCAGGAAGAAAATTATAGACAAGCATGGTAAAGGTAAATGCTACAAGACCAACTCCAAGCAGCTTGATGTTCCTGTGACAACAGTTACAAATATTATTAAGAAGTTTAAGGTCCATTGAACTGGAGCCAACCTCCCTGGTCGTGGCCACAAGAGGAAAATTGACCCCAAATTGAACATAAGGATAGTGTGAATGGTAGAAAAGGAACCAAGGATAACTGCCAAAAAGATACAAGCTGAACTCCAAGGTGAAGGTACATCAGTTTCTGATCGCACCATCACTTTTTGAGCAAAAGTGGGCTCCATGGAAGAAGACCCAGGAGGACTCCACTTTTGAAAGAAAAACATAAAACATCCAGACTGGAATTAGCTAAAAATGCATATTGACAAGCCACAATCCTTCTGGGAGAATGTCTTTTGGACAGATGAGTCAAAACTGGAGCTTTTTGGCAAGTCACATCAGCTTATTGTTCACAGACGAAAAAATGAAGCTTTCAAAGAAAAGAACACCATACCTACAGTGAAACATGGAAGAGGCTCGGTTATGTTCTGGGGCTGCTTTGCAGTGACTGGCACAGGGTGCCTTGAATCTGTGCAGGGCACAATGACATCTCAAGACTATCAAAGCATTCTGGAGCGAAACGTACTGCCCGGTGTCAGAAAGCTCTGTCTCAGTCGCAGGTCATGGGTCCTCCAACAGGATAATGACCCAAAGCAAACAGCTAAAAGCACCCAAGAATGGATAAGAACAAAACATTGGACTATTCTGAAGTGGCCTTCTATGAGTCCTGATCTGAATCCTGTCGAACATCTATGGAAAGAGCTGAAACATGCAGTCTGGAGAAGGCCCCCATCAAACCTGAGACAGCTGGAGCAGTTTGATCAGGAAGAGTGGGCCAAACTACCTGTTAACAGGTGCAGAAGTCTCATTGAGAGCTACAGAAAATGTTTGATTGCAGTGATTGCCTCTAAAGGTTGTGCAACAAAATATTTGGTTACGGTCCCATCATTTTTGTCCATGACATTTTCATATGTTTTATTATTTACAATATTAAGTTGAATATAAAATAAAAAGCAAAGTCTGATTTCTATTAAGTATGGAATGAACAGTGGTGGATGCCAATTACTTTGGCCAGTTTCAAGTTATTTCAGAGAAAACTGTGCATTCTTCGTTTTTTGTGGAGTGGTACCAACAAATTTGAGCACGTCTGTATACAGTGTCTTGCGAAAGTATTCGGCCCCCTTGAACTTTGCGACCTTTTGCCACATTTCAGGCTTCAAACATAAAGATATAAAACTGTATTTTTTTGTGAAACGACATTTATTGGATATTTCAAACTTTTTTAACAATTTAAAAACTGAAAAATTGTTCTGTTTTTGATTTGTTAAAAAAGTTTGAAATATCCAATAAATGTCGTTCCACTTCATGATTGTGTCCCACTTGTTGTTGATTCTTCACAAATTTCTTAACTTTATATCTTTATGTTTGAAGCCTGAGATGTGGCAAAAGGTCGCAAAGTTCAAGGGGGCCGAATACTTTCGCAAGGCACTGTATATATTTTTTATTATTATTCAATTTCAAATTACAATACAAGAATAATTGAAACATAGGACATCACTACACATATATTTTCTCTGAAGAAACACAAAATAACATTAAAAGTTAAAAAAAATACAATCACGAATTGACTTTCAAAAGTTAAAGTACCTCAAATAAAATATAGGCCAGGGTTTACAGTTGTACAAACCTGTGACAGAGTTGTGATAATGCAGTGTTTTTTTTTGTTATTGACTAATTCTAGAGATTTTATTAAGTATTGGATTTCAAGTAAATAATATGTTGCATTTGGAGACATATTTCAAATATTTGTTTTCGTTACCAGAGAGAATGAAGAAATTAACGACTAATTCAGTAGTCTTGTTTTCATTTGAATAATAACATATTTCATTGTAAATACATGGGTTTTGTCATGGCTTCAGTATGCATTCTGCTCTGGCTGTTGGGTAAAGACAACCCCTTCCAGAGGTTGTCTCTATGTTGGCTTTATACTGACAGGAATAGGAATCATGCTTCATATTGACCTCAATTAGATCTGTGGAAGTCATTATTAACCTGCCCTGGAAATCACATTAGCATGTCCTGATTAATGCCAAAGCTATTAATAATGACAGTCAACTGAGTCATTTAGCCTGAAATACATGACTGACTAATCGATGGACAGACATCACCTCTCATGCAGCTGCATCTCAATTTGTACTAAGCTAATGCTACATGTTCTCTAATGATATGGGGTATGCCAACAAAGGTATACGACTGTCGACTAACATGTAGTGGGAGTTCAGCAGGTGTCAGGGTTGTGCTTGTAGTGAGGCTCTCCTCTCTCCTGACTGAATTAAGTATTCTTCTTGAAAACTTTTCTATAGGTAGAAAAAGCCCTCCTACAATCTTGTAATATTGTCTATCAGAATAAACTCTATATCAATAAATGACATGTACACACACACACACACACACACACACACACACACACACACACACACACACACACACACACACTGTATATAGACTTTCTTTCTTTTCTTTCTATTGTGTTATTGACTGTACACTTGTTTATTCCATGTGTAACTCTGTGTTGTTGTTTGTGTTGCACTGCTTTGCTTTGTCTTGGCCAGGTCTCAGTTGTAAATGAGAACTTGTTCTCAACTAGCCTACCTGGTTAAATAAAGGTGAATTCATTTTTTTTAAAACACACATACACACAGACTAGCACTATGTGGTCTCTGTCCAGAGCAGAACATCTCTTATGACAGTCATCTCTTATGTTTAGCCAGACCCTCTCCCAGCCTCCTATGAATGGACTGAGCACCGGCGTTGTCATGGATTTCATTTTTTTATCAGTATGGAAACATGCGGCCTGATAGACTGTAGCCAAGGAAATAATCCCATGGCTCATACAGTACACTACCTACTAACGGGATTTATCCTGCTATTCTCACTGTGCCCCCCTCCCTCCTCCCCTGGCTCAAAGTCTGCTACTTACCATACTCACTCTTCCCTTTATTGGTCTTTTTAGAGCCCTCTAAGAATTTACAGTAGTATCAGCTAGCCACCCACAAAGGAGCTCTCCTCAGGGGAGAAGGCTTTTAATGGCTCTCTCAGGTGACTGGCTCCATGAAGAGAGGTCTTCTTATTTTAGCACTGCTCAGACATCTATCACATCTAACTGTGTTTATCCTTCTCACATCACAAATAGTCAAACCCTTGTTGACGTCTGGTAGAAGGGGCTTGAAAGAGGGAGTTCAGAGGAGTTTAAGGGTTTGTTGTGTTGTGTTTGTTGTTGTGCTGTGGCAGGCTGAAGCTCTGCCACCCTACTGGAGCTATTGCCGTGCCAGTGGAGTAAGCCCGGGTCACATGGAGGATGGAGGGAGTGAGGCAACTGGTTTCTAAGTCCTCTCATGTCACCACTGAGCCCAGGGAGGGAGCTCTGCTAACCCAGGGGCTGAATTAATTGTTTTTCAGCACGCGTTCAGTTACCATAAGCAGCACAGGAGACCCAGATGAACAGTGGGAGTTCCCCCACCCCTGAGCTTCCAAGCTCAAGTCAGTGGTTCCCAAACGTTCATTCTGGCCCCCCTTACATCATTGGGGAACATGTCTCGCCTTCCCTCTATGGGCACAAGTACTGTCCACGACACAAACTTTTCACCCCCCCTCTTAAGACCATTTTGCAGTTTAAAAGCTAATTTCCTGTATTTCTACACGTTTTGCCATGTCTTACGTGTGTTCATGTTATATCTGAGTGACTCAAACATTACAACAAAATCAACAGGCTAACAACCTAGCTAAAAAAAACATTAGCTCACATGGGCTGGTTGATCTGGACATTTCTGACAAGTTATAAATAGCTCTCTAAGGTCTGCAATGACTGACATGACAAGAGGAAAACTGATGATGCACTATGTACTACACACAATTTAGAAATGGCACCTTATGCATTCTACTGTTACTATTATCAAGAGTAAGTTGTAAGCTCGACTGAGTTCCTTAAAAAGAATACACACACACATACGCAGGCACACACACACAAATACACACGCACTGTGGTCACACCATGGAACTGGCATTCAGTTTGTTGACCGTTTATCACTTAGGAAACAGTGCTGGTGTGAAGCTCTCTCTCTCTGTATCATGAATGCGGCCCTTTGTATGCCGGTGGAAGAAAGAGACGCTTGTTGAGCACTGCTAGTGAAGCGAGGGAGAGGTGAGACAGGGTTGTGTTGGGCTCTGTACAACAGTGTGGCTGTGGGTGGGGAAGCCTTAACGGGTAGTGACAGACTGACAGATAAGCAAACCTCAGCAACGTTGCAGAGTCAGTATAGTCAAGCAACTGTTGCCATGTTTGATGATATTTCAATTATTTGTATGTGATTTACAAATGTGTTTACTTATCCAGAACAAGGAGCAGTTTGGGTACAGTAAGGACTTTTGCTCTCAGTGAACCCTCAGCCCTCCTACAGCGTTGGAACATGAATAAGGGACTGTGAATGTAATGCAGTTAGTGCTGTCACAGCAAACACTCTGTGCTGGTCCGAGCCATTCACTTTAGGGAATGGGATATTCACCAGAGGGCCTTGGGAATCTACTGTATCTGTGCCCACGGAGAAGCAGAGGGGAGGTGTGTGAGTAGAGAGAAGAGGAACAGTGTTCAGGGTTCAATCTTGGGTCAAATCTTGGGTCAAAGAGGATTATGATCAGTGGTACTCATGATGCAAGCCAGGAAAAGAGATAGCACTGAAGGCGAGCTACCAGAGACACTCAACAACAGAGGACATTCCCATGCAGGGTCAAATGACTAATGTCCTGCAATGGTTCCTCAGCCATGCTGAGCACAATCATCACAACGATCAGTATCAAGGTCACCAAGGTCAGAAACACTATCCTCAGAACCTTTTAAGGCATCCTCCTAGAGAGGATAAAATCACAGCAGATCTTTATGAAGAGACAGTGAAGAGAAGAGTCTCTTCACTGTCTCTTCATAAAGATCTGCTGTGATTTACAGAGAGTGCACTAACTAAGCCAACCACCAATACCTGACTACAACAACATCACTTACAGTAGCACCGACCATCACAACTTGCCATGTGTGGTTGCTGTTTTCCAGTCAGAGAGGGCAGGGTGCAGGCCTATTGTGCCTGTGAGTGTTTCCTCTCCCCAACTTTGATTTTGTCTGCTCTGTAGAACAGAATGGCTTCCTGTGACTCGGAGCCACCCAGCTGGAAAAGCAGCTTGGAGGAAAGGGTCCCAATGTGACCGCTCTGTGTTTGTGTACTCCTTTGACCTCTAACCCAGATTAGTGTTGATTGGCCGATACATACTGGGCTCATGTTCTGTATCGGCTTCCCCACAGAGCAAGACAAAGTGTGTGTGTGTGTGTGTGTGTGTGTGTGTGTGTGTGTGTGTGTGTGTGTGTGTGTGTGTGTGTGTGTGTGTGTGTGTGTGTGTGTGTGTGTGTGTGTGTGTGTGTGTGTGTGTGTGTGTGAGATTTGTGTGTGTGAGATTGTGCGCATGTGTGTGTGAATTATTGTTGACTTCTCGTGGAGGTTTAATTTGAGAGCGTCCCTCCCTTTGCCAGGAGCACTGTTCTTGAAAAATGACCTTTTTTAATTTATCTGCAGTCTGCCGGGGTTGCTTTCACTGGCACAGACACAATTAAGCTGCCTCAGACACTCCAATGTATCACTCAAGGTTTAAGGAGCGGTTAAGGACATTTCTATATACTGCACTGCACTGTCGCTGAGCCACCACTTCTGTGTGGAATGCCTTCTCCAAGTCTACCTGTAAAAGGGCTCATAATTATATAGGCTAGTTGGCAGCAGATTTTCATGACCGTTTGACTTCATTTCACTTTATTTGGATGTCTTTGATAAGTTCTTTTGAATGGGGTAACATGTTTTGTAAACCATTTATAACACCTTATACACTCGCTGTAAACATTCTTGATAGACATACTGTACCTGTTTCTGTAAGTATATTCCAAAGTTATTACACAGAGGTGGTCTATATAAATAGTTACTAGCCTTTCTTGACTTTTGCTCCTGTCATTACATCCCCATCTGTGGGTGTTGTCTCCTGCCTGTAACCACAGTGTGTCAGCAGCACAGTAATAAACCCCATCAGCTCAGGAGACCCACCTCCCTGTCTTTATATGAATTCATTTCCTCCTCTGCCTCCGCTGATGCCTCCTAAAAACCAATCGGCTTATGAGACACTAATGATTAATTTCACAAAGTCATAATCATCCACCCAAAAATGTGTTATGAGCATTTTTCTTGAATAGTACCTCCAAGTATTTTCTTGGCTCGCAAAGGCACTTCCAAAAAGTGCTGTGTTTCCTCCCTCTTTTTGTTCCAGACTTGATGGTATTTCCATATAAAACAGGCAGCGGAGCGGCAGGGCAGATCCACTCAACATTGGTGGAGGATGATTCTCTCCACTGGGCTGTAATGTTTTACTGTCATTATACTTTTTACTGTGGAGGTCCTGCGAGTCTGCTCTATAGAATGATATCTAATGTAGGTTACCAATGACTGTAGCATTGTGGAGATGACCTCATACACTATGTGAGAGAATTTTACAGGATGCCAATAATTGTGCTCCACCAGTGGGTTTTACCATGGTTGAAAATCTGTCAAATGCTCTCAGAGAGTAGCCCACTAGGTATGACTGACATGAGGTCAGAGAGACCCGGACTTAGTCACATCATCATCCCCTGTTGACCTCTAGCTACTGCCTGGCTATTATTTCCACTAAAAGGAAAGGAAGTGGACCTCAGTGCAGACCTGCAGGTAGCTGTCTGGAAATCCCTCTCCAATGAGGAAAGTTGGCATGCTAGCAAGGATTTTGGGAAGGGGTTGGTTGGCTAGGGTCGGTTGAGTTGATGCATTACAACTAATCATGTGTTATATCGTCATTCACCTCAAACCACTGCGCCTGAACCCACTCTGCTGATATCTCATATACTGTTGTAGAATCATTGTCAGAGGTCTCGCTACCACTTTAGCTACCCTCCTGTCACTAGCTGTATTCTCCAACTGAAGAACTATACAGAGAAGTGTCCATGCATTGAGGGCTTCTACACTCCTTCTACACTCCTCTCCTCTTATATCATTACCCCCTCCAGGACTATGTCCCTCTGTCTCTCAAACCGCTAATCATTTTATCCTTTCCTTCTTTCTTATGTAAAATAACAAAATTCCCTTTCACAGAGTCCTCTGCTGCCTTTTCTTCTCAGTTATGAGACTGTCTCATTCTCAATCCCCTTCTGTGAATTTCTGACCTCCAGACTTTGGGATTTAATTACTAGCCCACCCATCTGATTGGCCTAGTGAAACGGACAAACGAATGGTGTGTCTGGAGCATACACCCATCTGACTGGCTTAGTGAAATGGACAAACTAATGGTGTGTCTGGAGCATACAGCTAGAGCTTGTGCCAACAGCCTGCCTGTATGAAGAGCCATAGACCCTTAATGCTGATTCACTTATATCAAGGATGTCTACATCCTTGGTTATAGCTTCATGGAAGTGCTTGAATGTGAGATCTCCATTTTACATTATTATATGTCAGCCTTTGCTGAACATTGAGTTGACATACTTTTCCATTGATATTGCGTACATTTAGTAATATAATAAGTTGAGACTTTTGTTCAACTTAAAAAAGAACAACAATAACAATTGCAAAAAAAGCTAAATGTATGACTACATAGAAGATTATAGATTTAGTACGTTGTATGTAGCCAGGTTCCGCACTTCTTTATTAAATAAATATTTTACCCCCCAATTTCATGTTATCTAAATGGTAGTTACGATCTTCTCTCATCGCTGCAACTCCCCTACGGTCTCGGGAGAGGTGAATGTCGAGAGCCATGCATCCCCCGAAACACGACCCTGCCAGAACACACTGCTTCTTGACACACTGCTCGCTTAAACCGGAAGCCAGCCGCACCAATGTGTCAGAGGAAACACTGTTCAACTGACGACTGAAGTCAGCTTGTAGGTGCACGGCCTGCCACAAGGAGTTGCTAGAGCACGATGAGACAAGGAAATTCCGTCCGGACAAACTCTCCCCTAACCCGGACGATGCTGGTCCAATTGTGCGCCACCCCAGCCTGTGACATATCCTGGGATCAAACCCGAGGCTGTAGTGGTGCCTCAGCACTGCGTTGCAGTGCCTTAGACCGCTGCGCCACTCGGGAGGCCCAGGATCCGCACTTCTGAGAATGACATATCAAAAGATTCAAGGCAAACAATTTCACTAAACTGTCAATAGCATGTGCTTTCAGGGTACTGTAATAATTCTATCTGGATTGTGGTGTACATTTTTTTAACTATAGTAAATACTACAGTATTTAATTTGCATATAATTTGCATATACCCTACCCATTCCCCTCCCCATATCCCAATTTGTGCCACCCATATGTGAGGAACCGACATGCAAGTATATATCATATATTGTGTTCCTTACAGGTTATAAGAAGGAGCCGAAGCTCTGAACTCTATTCAGACCCTAGTCCTTACTACCTACAGGTTATGGAACATGTTCTCTTTTAGTATATCTCCAATAGGTTTCCTCAAGTAGAAAGCCTCCACTTCTATGTATCGAAGATAATAAAACAAAAACACTATAGTACATACTACAGTATACTACAATCTGCAAAAACACTACATTAATTACTATATTATCTTTTATTACAGTATTTACATTATAGTTAACTGTAAATACTACAGTATACTACAGTGTTCACTGTAGTGTTTTTGCAGATTTAGTGAATACAGTAAAGTCAGCAAAAACACTGAAGTGAATACTTAAGCAATAAGGCCCGAGGGGGTGTGGTATATGGTCAATATAACACGGCTAAGGGCTGTTTTTATGCACGACACAAAGCGGAGTGCCTGGATACAGCCCTTAGCCGTGGTATATTGACCATATACCACAACCCCCCGAGGTGCTTTATTGCTATTATAAACTGTTTACCAAAGTAATTAGAGCAGTAAAAATACATGTTTTGTCATACCCGTGGTATACGGTCTGATAAACCACGGCTGTCAGCCAATCAGTATTCAGGGCTCGAACCACCCAGTTTATAATGTAGTTCCATAGTATACTATAGTATTTTCTTCATGTGGGCAGCTGTCGTCAGAAACAAACCAGAAATCATGGTACACTATATATACAAAAGTATGTGGACACCCCTTCAAATTAGTGGATTCGGCTATTGCAGACACACTTGTTGCTGACAGGTATATACAATTGAGCACATATCCATGCAAGCAATCTCCATTGACAAACATTGGCAGTAGAATGGCCTTACTGAAGAGCTCAGTGACCCACAACGCAGCACCTTAATAGGATGCCACCTTTCCAACAAGTCAGTTCGTAAAAGTCCTGCCCTGATAGAGTTGCCCCGGTCAACTGTAAGTCCTGTTATTGTAAAGTGGAAGCGTCTAGAAGCAACAATGGCTCAGCCGCAAAGTGGTAGGCCACACAAGCTAACAGAACGGGACCGTCGAGTGCTGAAGAGCGTAAAATCGTCTATCGAGTTCCAAACTCCCCCTGGAAGCAACATCAGCACACAAACTGTTAGTTGGGAGCTTAATGAAATGGATTTCCATGACCAAGCAGCCGCACACAAGCCTAACCCGCGGGTATGCCATCGTGTGCAAATTGATTTTGTTGCCCCCACACCAAACGCGATCATGACACGCAGGTTAAAATTTCAAAACAAACTCTGAACCAATTATATTAATTTGGGGACAGGTCTAAAAGCATTAAACATTTAAGGCAATTTAGCTATCTTGCTGTTGCTATCTAATATGTCCTGGGATATAGTTGTTATTTTCCCTGAAATGCACAAGGTCCTCTACTCCCACAATTAATCTACACATAAAATGGTCAACCAAATCGTTTCTAGTCATCTCTCCGACTTCCAGGCCTTTTCTTCTTTGGATTTATATGGCGATTGGCAACTAACTTTCATAACGTGTATTACCACCACCGAACTCCGTTCGTCTTTCAGTCACCCACGTGGGTATAACCAATGAGGAGATGGTATGTGGGTATCTGCTTCTATAAACCAATGAGGAGATGGGAGAGGCAGGACTTGCAGCGCGATCAGCGTCACAAATAGAATTTACTTATATTTTAGCCCCTGGCAACGCAGACGCTCGTTGGCGCGCGCGAGCATTGTGGGTGCAATAATTGAAAAACATGTATGTTTAAATTTATTTTGCAGCGCTCGCGCAAGCGATGCGAGAGGTGTAGTCAGCATGTAAGATCACCATGCGCAAAGTCAAGCATTGGCTGGAGTGGTGTAAAGCTTGCCACAATTGGACTCTGGAACACTGGAAACGCATTCCCTGGAGTGATGAATCACGCTTCACCATCTGGCAGTCCTGACGGACAAATCTGGGTTTGGCGGATGCGAGGAGAACACTACCTGCCTGAATGCATAGTGCCAACTGTAAAGTTTGGTGGAGGAGGAATAGTAGTCTGGGGCTGTTTTTCATGGTTCGGGCAAGTTGCCTTAGTTACTGTGAAGGGAAATCTTAACGCTACAGCATACAATGACATTCTAGATGATTCAGTGCTTCCAACTTTGTGGCAACAGTTTGGGGAAGGCCCTTTCCTGTTTCAGCATGACAATGCCCTCATGCACAAAGCGAGGTACATACAGAAATGGTTTGTCAAGATCGGTATGGAAGAGTTTGACTGGCCTGCACAGAGCCCTGACCTCAACTCCATCGAACACCTTTGGGGTGAATTGGAATGCAGACTGCGAGCCAGGCCTAATAGCCCAACATCAGTGCCCGACCTCACTAAAGCTCTTGTGGCTGAATGGAAGCAAGTCTCCCCAGCAATGTTCCAACATCTAGTGGAAAACCTTCCCAGAAGAGTAGAGGCTGTTATAGCAGCAAAGGAAGGACCAACTCCATATTAATGTCCATGATTTTGGAATGAGATGTTCGATGAGCAGGTGTCCACATACTTTTAGTCATGTAGTGTATAACCAGTCTTGAGATCCCAGGGGTCATTGTAGCTGATACCCTTTGTGAACTCACAGAAGGATACTAAGGCCAGAATTCTGCCTCTGGACAGGTCTGCTTTCTAACATATTCCCACTAACCAGACCTGACCAGACACACACATCATCTAGCAGGCCACTACCACCTACTACATACTGAGGTCAGCCTCACCCTGTTCAGCAGAGCATTCCCACTTAGCATGTCCATAACGATGCTCCCACAAAGAGTGATTCCCTATGAGTTGGGGCTCTGACAGTAGTGCTGCTACACCTGTCCACCTTGACTAAAGAAGAGGCTATTTTTAGAGAGGGACATGGTAGGAGGTTTCTCAGAGGGAGACGTCCATTATTCATTAACGCTGTGCATGTCAGCGCTGTGTAGTGCACTCTCTCTCTCTTTCACTGTCTGTGTGTTCAGCTCTACTGTAGAGGTTAGAGCTCTGCTGTTGCAGCCCCTGTTCTCAATCACTCTCCCCTAGTGCTCTGCTCCTTCCAGAAGCACATGTCCATCTCTGAGTTTTCATGGATGCTTCAATTATTCACGGCAGGCCCATTACTGTGAAACCTCGTTCCCCTTTACGCTCCATCCCTGAAAACCCATCAGGACGAGACAGGTGATCCGCGCAGAATATTTGCTGGAATTCCTCTGCGGTGAAGTGAAAGTGCCCAGGTTCCTGAACACTGGTATGAATCACTATGGGTGACATTTGGGTTAATTATTTAAGACCTCACTAGAGGACAGACCATTCTGTTAATGTGTGTGATTTCAGGCTCTCAGTCAGCACCACAATGAAATAAAGTCCCGTTATCAGTCTTAGTCTTGTCATTACACTCTATGGAGAGTTGACTCTGGGTAAATCTTTCAGAAGTGAATCACTGTGGTTCTCAGTGCTACCAGTGCCAAATCCATTTTTAATGGCATCTCAACTGGAGAATTGTGTTTACTGTGTGAAGTGAATGGCCTCAAGCGTGGTGGAGTGTCGTAAGAGCAGGGAGTTTGTTTGCACTGTAGTGCTTATTATCTCGATCTTATCCTTCAATTTTACACTTACCAATGTCTGGACATGGACTTAAATCGCTGTCAAAACTGTCTAGTATGCTCTGGTGGTTACAGAAAATTACCCCTTTGAGCCACCGTTGCTAGCTGATAACAATGCTGCAGTATTTTTCTCTGGTCAGTCAGCTCAGGAATAACAATAGATTAACTCTGTCCCCCTCGTTGACAGTGCTGCGCTAGCAACTAGGCTCTAGTCCTTCCACTCAGTTGCTCGCAATTGTATCTTTGTCATTTATCTAAATTCTAGAAATCATTTTTAATCAATTTTAGAAATCAATCAGTTTTAATGTTCTTCTTACTCCCGGGGTATCGGCACACGCCTCTCCTGGCATTGAGGCTTTTGGATTAAGCAAGATTGACAATTTGACAATTTACCATATCTCGGGTATTAGCGGTCGTACATTACTACTACATGACGAGTTCTGTTTTGTTCATTAAATTGACAGTGGCTGAAATTCCTCCATGTTCTCTTTTCAGACTTCGTCAATGTCCTCTGTGCCCAGTCATGTGCCCCTTCACAATAATCATTCACTTTGTAAAGTGTGGTATTATACTGTAAATATACATAGCAGAGTACTTTTTTAAAAAGGGACTTTCACTAGAACTGTTTGAAAGGACAACTTTCATTGTACATTACATTGTAATCAGCCAATCAAATGATCATGTGATCTGACAACGTATCCCTGTGACATCTGTGCCCAGTGGGTAGTTGCTTTTAATGGCAATATTTGCTGACAAAATTAAATTCAGCTTATTTTACTCAATTTAGAAGCTAAAGTGCTTGAGGTTGTTGTGATGCCTCTCGCCACCCCTATCAAGCAGTAAGTTGAACAAATGAAACATCTGTTAGTTTGTTTACACAGTATTGCTGTTAATAAGAAAACCAGGGAAAAGTCAAATAAACATGACTAAGTTGCCTGCGGCAAGCAAGCAATCGTAGCCTTTGCTGATGAAGCTATTTATACAGGTTTAGTAATAAATCATTATTTGTCCACTCTGCTTCTAATGAAATGTTCCCTCATCAGTTGGCCTTTCCTCTCCATTACAGGGCTCTGCTCTGTCAGTGAGACCACTCAACCACAGCCACCTCATCTTAGAACTGTTGGAAAGTCATTTTAATTTAATCTGAATCTCCTTTTTGAAAATGTGTTCATCTCCAAGTTCACTTATAGCAGAACACTAAAGCGCCATCCTTCACAGACATACTACTTTTTTTGTGTGACAGAGTTGATGGCCTAGATAAGCAGCAGACATGAACACAGGCTTTTTGACAACTTGCTGTTTCTCTTTGTGTCCATGACAAGAGGAGTCGTTTGATAATGCGTTTATCAAGGACACACATTAGAGTACATTATGTTCCCATCTTGGACATCAGTCTGTTGCCTTTTTGAGTGTTTGTGTTAATGTCCTGGCATGTGTGTGTGTGTGTTTAAACATACAATGAGCTACAGAAATTTGTCCCAGCAGATACATTACTGTAGGCTACACTACCACAGCATTACCACTAAATGACTATATTTTCAGAAGGAATACGTTTTGTCCTAAAATCAGGCTTTCCATGTTGACTCAAAATATCTACTTTCCACCTTTTTCTGCCTAACCCATTTTACTGGCATTTCTATCAGGTTTGAGCTTGACCTTTTTCTGACAACTGATTTCCAAGATAGCATCTCAATGTTAGACAGGACATTCAAGTCTATGAGACCTCTCAAGGTGCATACTGTAGTTTTCCACATTCCATAAACTTAAATTAAACACAGACTCAAATAGCCGCCTGTCCCTTTTTAATAGCCTGGCATCCACACACACGTCAGCCTTTTTCCAATAAACGCTGGGTCTAAATGAGTTGTTTATGAGTGAACTTCAGTGAGTAATGTAAAGATTGTGCAAAAGAAGATAGAGGAGAGCAACACAATTTCCCAGGATGAGACGGCAGTGTGGTTTGACATGGTTGGCTCAACTACCGGGGATACGAGTGAGAGAATGGTGCTGAAGCGCCAAAGGCAGCCTAGTCTTTGCAAGTCTGATCTGCGATGGAGTTGTTATTATAATGTTTATACTGGTCATACAGTTCACATTAAACAGTTTTGTAGTCTTTTCAAAATTGTATTGAGAAAAAGCTGTGTGCATTAAGGAAATAGACACCTGTCTCTCATACGCGCCGGTTGTGTTCAGTGATTCAAGCAAATAAACACCCGGGCTATTCATTGAAGTTTAACGGTATATAAATAAAAAATATACAAATATTACTTTGAGCACAGTAGCAGTTTTAGTTAATTAAATGGGAATCATTATCTAGCCTGTTCAGTTTAGATGACTTCTGCCTTACTGAATCATATGTCTGTGTGTCTCAGTTTCTCACTGTGCTCACGTCTTTAGCAGGGCCGGGACGATACTAGTATCGTGATATTCATTAGTGACAAGGAAACAAAACACGAAGCGGATTTAACTTCTTTAAGAAAACAGCCCTAATGTTGGAAACAAACATTATGTTGTCATCCAGAGTCACATTTATTTACTTTCCAAACTATAGTACACATTATTTTACATACAGCAGGTTTTAAATTTTTGCCATTGAAAACAGATTGCGATACTGGTATCGTCCCAGCCATACTAGCGGTTGCTGCTAACATGCTGCTGCCGCCTCGCAGTCTGATGACTTGGCCAGGCTCACCAGGGAATTTAGTGAGGTGATAAGACCGTGTCTAGGCTGGGCTCATTGGTCTCGGAACGCTGTGTTGTTATCTCTGCATAAAGATAACTCTGGAATGTACTATCTCTCCAGCACCAGTCAACTCTGCTGCTGAGGAGGCCAGAGAGTGGTAGTAAGGCATGAATTCAGCTAGCTATATGTTCTGTAGGAGCATAGGCCTCAGGAGAGCAGACCTCATAACCTCTCTCGCTCTGCTCTCAATGCCTGCTCTAAAGACCTGTTACCCCTTGACCAATAACAGGAGGCTCAGCAGAGCATGACCATACCACACAGGGAGGGGAAAAGAGAGAATGCTATGAGAGAAGGATGAGGGAGTGACTGAGTGGGGTATAGTGTGATGGAGAGAGCTAAAACCATAGAGGAACTCACTAAAGTGAGAGGGAAATGAGAGAAGAGGCAACATTTGTGATTGTATGTGCCTATTGAAGCCCCGTGCAAGAAGGGAAGGTCATGCTTCGGTCACATTCCGGACTGTGCTAAGCTGAAGTGGACTTGGAAGAAAAGACTCAGTGGCGTTGGTTAGTTAAAGGAACTCTCCTCCTGAGCACTACACTACACTTTTTTCCACAACCGAAATTCAAAACCTCCTTTCAGCTCCATTTGTAAGACGGGGTCATGGTTGAGCTGGCTGCCTGGGAACAGTGCTAGTCAGTATGGGATCAGGACAGGAGACGTGGTGTGGTGGAGAAAGAGTCAACAGAGAGAGTTAACACACCTCAGAGACTTAGCGAGCAATAATGCTCTGACAGCCTCCATTAGCCTGTCAAATGAGGGCTAAAATGATATGATGACTTAATGCATTTTCAAGTGCCTGGCATCTAGGTACAGCGCTCTAGTAATTTCAGTAATAATGTGCTAACACGGAAATGTGGTTTTAGCTTGGCCTTTTCCAAGTCAACCACACTTGATAAGAAAAGGTGTGTCAGAGATTTGTTATCATAGTTCAACGTGTACATCCAGTGGCTTTGTTCAGGTGCTGAATGTTGAAAGTATAAATGTTTATTTTCAATTTAAAAGAATCCAGATGCATCAAATGTTTTTTGTTACAACTGTCACCTTCAAGGTCAAAGCTGTTTCAGTTTTGGAGCTACACATATGCACGCAAACACACACACACACACACACACACAAACACACACACACACACACACACACACACACACGCACACACACACACGGGCTGTATTGTAGTCATATATTCACTCCATAATGTACAATTTTGTACCATTAAATATCTCCACTATGCATCTGAAGTGCATCATGTTACTGTTATCATGTCACTAAATCCTGAATGCCTGAAGGCAAATGGTAGCTCAAATTCCCTTTGCACTTGAATATTTTCGTATCTTTGGCGCATAATGCTCCCTTTTTGTTATTTATAACCATTGTTATTCAACAATGTGCTTGTTTTGTAGGAATAAAGGCTTAACTGTGTCCTCTTACCTATACGTTGATGCATAATCAGACGGTAACTGTAACCGTAACTGTATAAATCAGGAAATAGACAATAAGGAAAATGTTCTACTTTGTCACTTTCATAACCGACGATGTCAGTGAGCACATATTGTGCAGTTGATATTGACTGTAGTGCAGAGGCATGTTGAAGTTTCACACATCTTCGAGGAGAGATTGTGAGAGCTTAGTTACAGTAATAATCGGTAATCAAGCAAGCAAAATCGTTTTGTTATTTGCTGTTAAATTGATTTACCATGATTTCTGTCAAAGACATTCATGAAGGGATGGCCGTTCGAGTGTTGAACCAGTAACCGAAAGGTTGCTGGTTCGAATACCTGAACCGACAAGGTGAAAAATCTGTTGATGTGCCTTTGAGCAAGGCACTTAGGCCTAATTTGCTCCAGGTGCGCCGTACTTGTAACGATGTACGTTGAGAGTCGGGAAGCAAGTTCAGGGAGTGAATAAGTTTAATAAATAAACAAAACAAGAAACACAAACAGCTCACCGACATGAAACAAAAACAATGAAGACTGGGGTGAAAAAACTAAGGGAGTGACATATAAAGGGCAGGTAATCAAGGAGGTGATGGAGTCCAGGTGAGTGTCATTATGCACAAATGCGCATAACACTGGTGACAGGTGTGCGCCTTAAACGAGCAGCCTGGTGACCTAGAGGCCGGAGAGGGAGCACAGGTGACAGTACAACTATGACTGACCCTGTAAAACAACACAAAACAACACATTTCACAGTACCTATCTGGTGTATATGACAATAAAACATGTTTTTTTAATCCCCGGAAATGAGAGGGGTAATTAAGCCTAATGAATGCCCCTAATGACACTATACAGTATTACTTCTCTTTTTCTCAGTCATCCATCCTGTCTCAGTGCCATGGTATGGTACTCTTTGTATCGTTATTACCATTGCTGTACCAAAATATCCATCATAACCACACATCTCCTCCTGGCCCTCCTGTCACAAGACAACATGGTTTTATGAAATGGTGCAACCATGACCCTGATACCATAGTGAGAGAATGATTCAGATTTGACATTACATTGGTTTCAAATGACTACACTGCATCCATGATGTGCCATTACAGTATCTGCAGTAATTATTATTCCACAGAGTCACACTGGACACAAACCACCATTAGAAAGTGCTAGAGACATCGTCAGAAGTGACGATGAAGGAGGAGCAAAGACCATGGCTGCTGTTGTTGCTGCTATTGTTGTTGATGATGCAGCTAGGGCTAGGTGGATTAGTTCAGTTAAATCAGCGCTGACGGGGACAGTTTTCAATTCATTTCATTCATTATCACATAGCTGGGCTATGCCCTCGTTGTGTGCCGTCCCAGATCAGCTTGTTTTTTTAACCTTACATGGTTTCAGTGATCAGTCTGTTAGTTTTATCACTTTTTCCTTCTCTTTTATCTTTTCCAAGGCCAGTTAGGTGAGTGCATTAAAGAATAAAGAGAGAAGTACCCCAAGCGGGTTGCATTCACGTCAATACTTTCCACTGCCTTTGAAAATCCCCATTTAATAGAAAAAAAAGACTGCTGAACAACATTTCACAATGTTCTAGACAGATATTCATTTAATCTATTTTATGCTGATCTGTTCCTCTCCTTAGTCCAGTGTTAACCCCTATATTAATTGGCCACTGCTGCTAAATTGTTTCCACTGATGCAAAAAATAAGTATATATTTCTGCCAAGACGCACTTTTAAATGGATAGTTGTTAGCTCGATGACTTGAAATCTATGGGAACAGCTAGCATGTCATTGTGCTAACGCTAGTAGCTAGTAGCAATGCCCCCAGAGTTTTGGGTGGCTGGGAGAGAGTTCCAGAGTTTGGGGGGGCAGCAGCGCTGAAAGCCCGGTCCACGATGGTGCACAGTCTTGTTTTGGGGATGGTTAAATAAAAATAAATGTTACGGAGGTGGCGGACTTGATGTGGGGCTCGAAGGAGAGAGTGGTCCAGGATGACACCCAGATTTCAGACCTCGGATAATGGGCAGACGGTGCAACCATCAGTGGACATCGCGAGGTCACCCACTTTCTTGAGGAGAACTTTGACAGCCACCAGCATGACCTCCGTTTTATTGCTGTTGAGTTTGAGTAGATTAGGTGTCATCCAGTTTTTGATGTCCTGGAGACAGTTGATCAGAGATGAGGGAAAGAGGTGAGAGGTGGGTTTGGATGTAAATCTGGGTGTCATCCGAATAGCAGTGGATTTAGTTGAACCTGATGTTTTTTTTACTGTTAACGATTGTAGATGTTACAATGATGTGTTTCTGTTTATCCACTCTCTATTCCAGGGCCCTGGTATATCAGAGGAGGCGATGGTCACTGAGCCTCCCCACTCGCAGCAGCCCGGGGCACGCCACAGCTTTGTACAGGAACACTTCCAGGCACAATACAAGTGAGTTTCCAGTTTGCCAGGTCTGCCCATAGCATACTGTATTCTCAATGCAATGCTAGAGAATTGTCCTATTACTATCTGCACATTAGTCCTGCAAGCATTGATGGCATCTGAGCTGAGCTGAGTAGAATACAGTTGACTGAACCCCTGGCACTTAATGTGGAAAGTCATGGACTTGTGCTAATGTAAAAACTGCTGCCTTGCACCTTGAAGGACAGGTGAAAAATAAACAAATTACTATACAGAGAATTGTCTCTCATATTTGTGTCAGTCAACAATTTCCCTCCGATTCAGTGTCTTGAATGTAAAACAGAAGAGTTACTTTTCTTTCCTTTGTTCATTGTGAAATATTTGTCATGGCTCAACCTGCTCCTTAGATGATAATGCTAGAAAATAATAAATAATTAAAAAGTGTCAAAATGTGACAGCTTTTGTTATTTATTTCCATTCGGAGCCAGTTGTGTTTTTGTATAACCCGTTTTATTCCTGTCAGTGCACCTGGATGAGGTTGCGAGGGAGTCTGTTGTTGAGAGATTGATTGAGATTTAGAAAAACTTTGTTGATTGGCTTAACAAAAACATATTGGGGAAAAGTTTGTTGCCCATTCTTATTTTAATAAATGTCCTTTAATTATGAACCATGTGTTATAAAGTTCAATGCAATTATGGTCATTTGTGTGGAAATCAGTTTCATGCTTGTCTTGGTATAAGCTGTTAGTCCATCGGTCACACTGCCTGTAATTTGGTCTATTGGGTTTTGCACCTCTCCTATGAGTTCTTTACAATTATTGGACAACCAATGCAAAGTTAGGTATGGAGGCTTTTTTCCCACATCACATTCGATTACCGATGACTCAACGATCCAGTTCTCATTGATTGGATTAAATTGTAATGATCAGATACACCATGTGTAATGGAGATGTCATTATAACTCTAAGTGTGTAGAGGTTGTGTATTATATGTATTATATGTATTATATATATACATATGTACTATATGTATTAGCAGCAGGAAGTGTAACCTCATTAAATCACTGCAGACATTCCAGTAATTACTGAGCCTAGCTGGAGCATCAATACTGACAAGGCCCATGCACAGAGTGCAGTAAGAAAGACTGCCCCTCCACCTAACCTTTATGTCTCCTAGGTAACTAGGGACCCCTTCAAGTGCTTTTATGGTCCTGAGTAAAATGAGTGGGGTGGTTGGTTCTTGTTTGAGGTCAAGTGAAAAACGACAACTGTACAAATCGAATAGGCATAGATTACCTACATATTGAATAAACATATACAATCTTTGCTCTAGTACCTTTCCTTTGAAGCTGTGATTGATGAACCTAATTGAGTTTTCACAGTTTTAGTCCTTATAACATTCCTTTCAATCCGTGTTCAGAGCCCCTCAGTGCCTGCAACAGCAGCTTTGAACCCAGAGCCTCTGAAGCTTCACAAGTGTTCATTTAATCTTGGAGATAAAGCCTCCTAAGTGTTTCTATGAAACAGATGCATCTCACAGCTGTGGTCGGGAGATCACTGGAGCTGCTGAAGGTAGTGGAGCTGTTGCAGTACCTTCATCATGATTTGGCTGTCCACTCCTCTCACAGAGGCGCCAATGAGAGTTCTGCATCCAACTGCCAAGTGTATCTGTAAATCTCTGTCAAGCCCCCAATTTTACATTAGCTGTACTCTTCTCTGGGTAACCTTGACTAATGTCGTACTATATTGACAAGGAATTATGCAAACAACTGCACAATAGAACAGATGTATATTTGGACCTTTTAACTCTGTCGTGAAGTAATTAGAACACTTGCCACTCTGGAAGTTTCCATTTGCTTTGTAATTTCCTGCTTGTTTTTGTTTTCCTCCATCTGCTAATTCCTTGAAAAATCGGCAGCTTGGTGTTATGCCGTTAATACATCTGCCAGAGCGCATCCCTTAATTGCTACCCACTGATGAATGTTTCTGCTTTGACACCCGGGAAATGGGCGTGTCTAGACAGGAAGCAGCCATAGCTAGCTCGGCAGCCATAGCTAGCTCACCCACAAACACTGTGCCAGACTCAACCAGGAGGATTCAGACTGGAATCCAACACTTGACTGATGATCACTGATTACTAGCAAACCATAAAACATGCAGTATAACTTCAAAAACAGCATAATTTTGCATTTCAGAGCTACAGCATGGCTTTAGTTCAGTGGAAAAGAGCTTTGGACTATATAGACATTTCTCTCAAGGAATATTCCATAGCCATTGTCTTTCCATAACCATCTGATTTTGTCCCTTAGGCCAGTCCAAATCACTTACTCAGGCAACAGCATCATTATCTGAGATGAGGATTGAGGCCTGGGTGTGAAAGTGTAAGACTGAAAAGCTACTGTCAAAGCATTTTTAGAATAATGTGTGAACGTGGGATTCAGAGTCCCCGTGGTCAGAGAAGTGTCCTGTTTCGAATATAAATATCCTCATCCTGTCTGTGGTGTTTTAAATTTTAAAATACTAGATGTATTTTACATGATTCAATATTTGTCATCCTAATAACTAATATAATACTATTAGTGACATGATGTTTGTTGTGCTATTTGCTTTAGGAACAGCCTTTGGAGTCCCTATCTTTGATTTGTTAACTGTTCCTCTGTCCCTCTCTCATTGCCCTCCAGCATTTGAGTCCTGGGTGTAACACTACAGTATGTAATATAATCTCAAGGCCAACTGACAGGCCAGAGTATTATCACTGTAATGGGTCTGTTTGTCACTATACAATCACCAGGCCCATTATACTTGACAAGACTTAGTCTGTGTACAAACACGCTTCATATATACTGACAGGCTTTTTGTCTCCTAAGTTTTTGATGCGGATTTGATTTGTCGTTCATCACGTTGGTGCCGTTCAATTGACTGTACAGTACCATTATTACAATTCTCTCTGTCTGACTGTGATGTCTCCGCAAAAGTGAAGTGCCTACTCTAACTCTGGAAGTATTGATTTTGAACTTATTATTTCTCTACAACTCTGTAGACTCTGATCAAATCATGCATTGCCCAGTTCTTGAAGGTAAAGCTTTGATATAGCTAGTTTTGTTCTCATCCCACAGCATGACTCACTGCCTAGCATGGGTAATATGCAGTGAAAATCTCTGTGGTATCTGTCAAGCTATGCTCATTAGAGTGAAGCCAAACGGCAGGCAGCAGAGCATGTCAGATTATGGACGTGGTGTACAGTAGTTTCACTGGAAGCCCAGCCTTTTTACAGCGGCACGAAAACCCACCACTCTCTCTCAGAGCTTCTCGCCTCTCTTTGTCTGAATCATTTTGACTGGGTGACCTTTGTTTTGTCTCACCACTTAATTTATTTATATTTCTGCAGGAGAGTTGAATAAAAAGGGCTTTGAGCCTTTTTAAGATTATTACTGTGACTCAAGGTAATTCCTTTGTTTTGTCTGGATGCTCAGGATCACCTGCTGAATGATGCTTTACATATCAACAATCTCTAAAGGGGCCACAACCTTTTGAACCCAGAGATGAAGTGTTGTGACAAAAGCACACATTTTCAAGTAGCAGGTGAGGCTGCAGGCTCACTGAGAAGAATTAACAGCCAATCTCTAGACCAGGGATCATCAATTCGATTCAGCCGCGGGGCAATGTTTTTCGTGAGAGGATGATCGGGGCCGGACCATAATTACAAATAATATGTAGACTGCAAATTGACTACAAGAAGCCCAAACAGATATATTTGACTACAAAATCATAATTTCAAACCTTGCTTATATTTGTATATGATCACGTGCCTCTCTGTTATGCGTGGGAATACTTGGGAACCGATTTTCAAAATTAAAATCACTTGATATCCTGATATCACGCTGATATCCTGGTGCTTTTACTGTCCAACAATGAGAATGTTAAAAAAATACAGTACCAGTCAAAAGTTTGGACACACCTACTCATTCAAGGGTTTTCTTTATTTTTTACTATTTCCTAGAATAATAGTGAAGACATCAAAACTATGAAATAACACATATGGAATCATGTAGTAACCAAAAAAGTGTCAAATCAAAATAGACTTTATATTTGAGATTCTTCAAAGTAGCCACCCTTTGCCTTGATGGCAGCTTGGCACACTCTTGGCATTCTCTCAACCAGCTTCACCTTGAATGCTTTTCCAACAGTCTTGAAGGAGTTCCCACATATGCTGAGTACTTGTTGGCTGCTTTTCCTTCGCTCTGTGGTCCAACTCATCCCAAACCATCTCAATTGGGTTGAGGTTGGGTGATTTTGGAGGACAGGTCATCTGATGTAGCACTCCATCACTCACTTTCTTGGTCAAATAGCCCTTACACAGCCTGGAGGTGTGTTTGGTCAATGTCCTGTTGAAAAACAAATGATAGTCCCACTAAGCGCAAACCAGATGGGATGGTGTATCGCTGCAGAATGCTGTGGTAGCTATGCTGGTTAAGTGTGCCATGAATTCTAAATTAATCACTGAAGGTGTCACCAGCAGAGCCCCCACACAATCACACCTCCTCCTCCATGCTTACTTGGTGGGAACCACACATGCAGAGATCATCCATTCACCTACTCTGCGTCTCACAAAGACGCAGCGGTTGGAACCAAAAATGTCAAATTTGGACTCATCAGACCAACGGACAGATTTCCACCAGCAAGTCTCTTCTTATTATTGGTGTCCTTTAGTTGTGGTTTCTTTGCAGGAGTTAGACTGTGAAGGCCTTATTCACGCAGTCTCATCTGAACAGTTGATGTGTCTGTTACTTGAACTCTGTGAAGCATTTATTTGGGCTGCAATATCTGAGGCTGGTAACTCTAATGAACATATCCTCTGCAGCAGAGGTAACTCTGGATCTTCCTTTCCTGTGGCGGTCCTCATAAGAGCCAGTTTCATCATAGCGCTGGATCGTTTTTGACTGACCTTCATGTCTTAAAGTAATGATGGACTGTCGTTTCTCTTTGCTTTGCTTAGCAGTTCTTGACATAAAATGGACTTGGTATTTTACCAAATAGGGCTATCTTCTGTATACCAACCAACCCTACCTTGTCACAACAGAACTAATTGGCTCAAACACATTAAGAAGGAAAGAAATTCCACAAATTAACTTTTAACAAGGCACACCTGTTAATTGAAATGCATTCCAGGTGACTACCTCATGAAGATGGTTGAGAGAATGCCAAGTGTGTGCAAAGCTGTCATCAAGGTAAAGGGTGGCTGATTTGTTTAACACTTTTTCATAGTTTTGATGTCTTCACCGTTATTCTACAATGTAGAAAATAGTAAAAAAAAATAAAGAAAAACCCTCGAATGAGTAGGTGTGTCCAAACTTCTGACTGGTACTATATAATATTGTTATTTATTTATTTTTATCTGAACATTTTGGGGGCCAAATAAAACCACCTGCAGACCAAATTGGGGGAACCCTGCTGGTTCCTTTAGTAGATTGTTCTAATAATAGCTGTTATAACAAATATAAGTATTTCATTTATTTTTCAGGAAAGGTGACACTGAACGTCCCATATACTTGGAAAAAGGGCTTTTAGAGTTTTACCCAGGCTAGTGCAGGGGTTGGCAACAGGCGGCCCGTGGGCCAAAACCAGCCCGCAAGTGTTTTTTGAGGTTAGTTTTTGGTAAATAAAATACTAAAATCAACAGGAAAATTGTTTCATTTAGGAAATCTGTTCCCAAGTATTCCAACAAATAAAACTGAGACATACAGTAAGTGCACAAAACATGCTCTTTCCATGACATAGACTGACCAGGTGAATCCAGGTGAAAATCTATGATCCCTTATTGATGTCACTGGTTAAATCCACTTCAGTCAGTGTAGATGAAGGGGAGGAGACAGGTTAAATAACTATTGTATATCTCTCTCAGAGATATAGATACCCCCTTTTTTCTCCCCAATTTCGCAATATTTACCCCCTTTTTTCACCCCAATTTCGCAATTTAGGGGCGGCAGGTAGCCAGCCTAGTGGTTAGAGTGTTGGGCCAGTAACCAAAAGGTTGCTGGATTGAATCCCTGAGGTGTCGAGGTAAAACTCTGTCGTTCTGCCCCTGAACAAGGCAGTTAACCCACTGTTCACCAGTAGGCTGTCATTGTAAATAAAAATGTGTTCTTAACTGACTTGCCTAGTTAAATAAAGGTTACATTTAAAATAAAATAAAAATATCCAATTGCGTTCTAATTACGATCTTGTCGAGCCCAACAGGCTCGGCACAGGCGAAGGTCGAGTCATGCGTCCTCCGAAACATGACCCACCAAACCGCGCTTCTTAACACCTGCCCGCTTAACCCGGAATCCAGCCGCATCAATGTGTCGGAGGAAACACCGTTCAACTGATGACCGAAGTCAGTCTGCAGGCACCCAGGCCCGCCACAGGGAGTCGCTAGAGCACGATGAGCCAAGTAAAGCTCTCCAGGCCGAACCCTCCCCTAACCCGTGGGTGGATTTTTTTAACGTTAAACAGTTTCCCGTGTGTATCAAGAATTGTCTACCATCCAAAGGACATCCATCCAACTTGACACAACTGTAGGAAGCATTGGAGTCAACATGGGTCAGCATCCCTGTGGACTGCTTTCAACTCCTTGCAGAGTCCATGCCCCTACGAATTGAGGTTGTTCTGAGGGCAAATGGTTGTTTTGTGTATCTCAATGTATCTCAATGTGTGTCAATGTAAATAAGGTATGACATTATTGTTATTTTCAAATATAATCAATTTTGGGGCTTATTTGGGGTCAATTTGCAGTGTACAAATTATTATAATTATGTTTCGGTCCCCCACCATCCACTCCGTCAAAAATCGGCCCGCGGCTGATTCTAGTTGCCGACCCCTGGGCTAGTGTTTAAGCTGACTCAAGCTCACCCTTCAGCATCACTGCTTCAAAGACAGGGATTCCCTCTCAAGTGCTGCTCACACTTCATCCATTAGGCATCACGGGAATATCACCTCCTTTTCCTTTAGGCCTAAGTGTTCCTTACCAATGCACAGTACATCTATGTTTTATTGGAGCTGCTGGAGTGTTATTTGTATGCAAAGAACATGGGCAGCTCCTCTGTTTCCTGTTGAGAATAAGACTCTGCCAAGAGAGAGCTCCACTCAGAGCCAGTGTCAGCTGGGTTGAGTTGAATAGGGCTTTATTCACTCTCCCCCACTCGCCCCTGTGGGTCTGTCAGGTGCCTTCCTAGAAGGGAAACACATTTAAACAGCTATGCTCTGGCTATGATTCCCATGGTAGGCTATCCCTTGTAAAGGTTCCTGAGAAGTGAAAGCTCTGTGCACTGATCCAATGAAAAATAGTAAAGCAAAGGAATAGGGAAATACTGGCTTAAAACATCGCCTTGCTGGGTAAAAGAGGAAGAGGGACATTTATGCTTGAAATTCAGATTTCCAAAGAAACCATAGCTTTGTCAACTTGTTTTGATTGTATGCAGCAAAGTCATTGATTAACTCAATTCCCCTCCAGTCCTAAAGGCTCTTATAGTTTCAGGCAGCCTTGTGAAATGCTTTTCGCTTCCTGACTAGAAGAACCAGTCATGGAGTTCTTGCCATAGAACTATTACAGGATTTAGAAGTACTTCAAGTCAAGTTCAATTCAAGTCCAGTTCAATAGCACTGCAGTCTGAGAACTTCCATGGAAATACCCTCCGACTCTTTGTTCAAACAGTTAGTGATTTGCCAGAATAAGCAACTTCCTCTCCTAAACATAAAGGGGTCTGTTGGAGCCAGTGTGTGAACCAGGTGTGGAATGAAATATTGGTAGAATGGAAGATTTGCTCTCTTTTCCTGTCCTTTGAGTCCTATGGCCTGAACATTCATATAGGGAGGAAACAAGCCAACTCTCAGGACTGTTCTTTATTCTCCCCATGATGGTGATCATTAGGGAATTGCTGCGTGCTGGTTCCCATTTAAAGGCCCAGTCTCACCGTGAGGCTTTTTCCCACTACCTACCCCCCTTACATCACTTTTCTTTCCCATAAAAAATCTCTACAGCAACATCAAGATGTACTGTACATACAGTGTGCCCATTTCTATAGCAAGATGCACTTTCCTGCTGGCCTGACACAGAAGTGCATGTTCAGGTGTCTAAAACAGGCGTCAAACATCACACAATCTTGTTTTTCTTTCCACAGGTCATCGCTGACCTGCCCTCATTGTCATAAACAGAGCAACACCTTTGACCCTTTCCTCTGCATTTCACTTCCCATCCCTCTGCGCCACACCAGGTGAGTAATATCCCTGTTAGTGCACCAACCATACTGAATACACAACCATGCAACACATCACACCACACGGTACTATGTGCAGCTATTGGGAGACATCTATCAGTTAGAGTCAAAGCCATAGTAGACGGAAAGACTTGCCTTAGGTACAGACGTAGAAATACACCGTAGACAAGACTCAAGCACTGGTGTCTTTTTAACGTCCTTTTCAGTTCTCTAGAGGCTCATAATGTTAGAGGAATGGATAAAGATCTGGAGTAGCACAGAGAAACAATAGACCTGGCTGAGATGGAGTGTACTTGAAGCCCAGAGGAAAGCCCTGAGGAGCACCACCTCAGAAACCAGGAACAATGTCACATTCATGCCCAGGTCACAAAGATCACTCCATCCCTGCTTGGCCTCTGTTAGCCTGTTCAGGAAATCCATTTTTAAGGAGTTAGTCCCCTCAAAGCCCTTACTCTTCAAGCACCTACACTCTCTCATTAATTTTGCTCTTTGTAAAGACTTTTGCCAACTTTGTTTTTTGTTAAAAGCAGAAGATAATGTTTCCTCTCACACACCGCCTGACCAACCCTAATTCAAAACAGTATGGTTCTCACCTTTATTCTCCAGTGCAGATGGAGGAGTTGTCCTAATTGGAAAAGATGATTTAGAGTCAAGCGATGAGTTTAACACCTATCTCAGATCCCTGGGCCGGGGAGTCATAGAAGTGCATGCAGCTGTGTCCTCCTATTGAGGTCCCAGGGTGTGCCTAGCAAATTCAAAAGCCTAACACACACTCATCTATCCAATACTACACCACAGATGGTCTCTTCAACGTTGATTTCATACTGTACATCGTCATTCATACTGAGCATCCAATGTAAAGCTAGAATCCTTAGTTGCTACATGAATTTGAGAGTGGTTACATATTTTTTTAAATCTAGAATATAAACTTGACAACATATCAACAATTCCCTCTGAGCAAGTCTGGAGAATATATCTAAGGATAACCACAAAAGATTTTGTGAATGCAGATGCTTCTGAAGCTGAGTATTTTTTTGGGGTGGGGTGTGGGAAGAGTCTGACTTTCGGGAAATGGTGGTTAAAGACAAGTACAGTGCCTTGCGAAAGTATTCGGCCCCCTTGAACTTTGCGACCTTTTGCCACATTTCAGGCTTCAAACATAAAGATATAAAACTGTATTTTTTTGTGAAGAATCAACAACAAGTGGGACACAATCATGAAGTGGAACGACATTTATTGGATATTTCAAACGTTTTTAACAAATCAAAAACTGAAAAATTGGGCGTGCAAAATTATTCAGCCCCTTTACTTTCAGTGCAGCAAACACTCTCCAGAAGTTCAGTGAGGATCTCTGAATGATCCAATGTTGACCTAAATTACTAATGATGATAAATAAAATCCACCTGTGTGTAATCAAGTCTCCGTATAAATGCACCTGCACTGTGATAGTCTCAGAGGTCCGTTAAAAGCGCAGAGAGCATCATGAAGAACAAGGAACACACCAGGCAGGTCCGAGATACTGTTGTGAAGAAGTTTAAAGCCGGATTTGGATACAAAAAGATTTCCCAAGCTTTAAACATCCCAAGGAGCACTGTGCAAGCGATAATATTGAAATGGAAGAAGTATCAGACCACTGCAAATCTACCAAGACCTGGCCGTCCCTCTAAACTTTCAGCTCATACAAGGAGAAGACTGATCAGAGATGCAGCCAAGAGGCCCATGATCACTCTGGATGAACTGCAGAGATCTACAGCTGAGGTGGGAGACTCTGTCCATAGGACAACAATCAGTCGTATATTGCACAAATCTGGCCTTTATGGAAGAGTGGCAAGAAGAAAGCCATTTCTTAAAGATATCCATAAAAAGTGTTGTTTAAAGTTTGCCACAAGCCACCTGGGAGACACACCAAACATGTGGAAGAAGGTGCTCTGGTCAGATGAAACCAAAATTGAACTTTTTGGCAACAATGCAAAACGTTATGTTTGGCGTAAAAGCAACACAGCTCATCACAATGAACACACCATCCCCACTGTCAAACATGGTGGTGGCAGCATCATGGTTTGGGCCTGCTTTTCTTCAGCAGGGACAGGGAAGATGGTTAAAATTGATGGGAAGATGGATGGAGCCAAATACAGGACCATTCTGGAAGAAAACCTGATGGAGTCTGCAAAAGACCTGAGACTGGGACGGAGATTTGTCTTCCTACAAGACAATGATCCAAAACATAAAGCAAAATCTACAATGGAATGGTTCAAAAATAAACATATCCAGGTGTTAGAATGGCC
Source organism: Oncorhynchus clarkii lewisi (assembly GCF_045791955.1). Classification (NCBI taxonomy): domain Eukaryota; kingdom Metazoa; phylum Chordata; class Actinopteri; order Salmoniformes; family Salmonidae; genus Oncorhynchus; species Oncorhynchus clarkii. The sequence continues at coordinate 47,168,903 of NC_092159.1, forward strand.
AAGTCAAAGTCCAGACCTGAATCCAATCGAGAATCTGTGGAAAGAACTGAAAACTGCTGTTCACAAATGCTCTCCATCCAACCTCACTGAGCTCGAGCTGTTTTGCAAGGAGGAATGGGAAAAAATGTCAGTTTCTCGATGTGCAAAACTGATAGAGACATACCCCAAGCGACTTACAGCTGTAATCGCAGCAAAAGGTGGCGCTACAAAGTATTAACTTAAGGGGGCTGAATAATTTTGCACGCCCAATTTTTCAGTTTTTGATTTGTTAAAAAAGTTTGAAATATCCAATAAATGTCTTTCCACTTCATGATTGTGTCCCACTTGTTGTTGATTCTTCACAAAAAAATACATTTTTATATCTTTATGTTTGAAGCGTGAAATGTGGCAAAAGGTCGCAAAGTTCAAGGGGGCCGAATACTTTCGCAAGGCACTGTACACTGAATTTAGACTACCAAACGCCTATTTAGACCCAGTCATCATCTCTTCAAAGTAAGTTACTAAATATAGTCCAGTTTGTAACAATCTCTATGAAATGGGCTTCTAAATGATGTGTAATTTAATGTTGTGAGCTTTAAAATGATTAAAGTGGTTAAAATGCATTAAAATGTTGATGACGGTAGAATGATAAACTAAAGAAAATATAAATAAGTACATAAGTATTCAAACCCTTTGCTTTGAGACTCGAAATTGAGCTGAGGTGCATCCTGTTTCCATTGATCACCCTTGGAGTCCACCTGTGGTAAATTCAATTGATTGGACATGATTTGGAAAGGCACACACCTGTCTATATAAGGTCCCACAGTTGACAGTGCATGTGAGAGCAAAAACCCAGCCATGAGGTTGAAAGAATTGTCCGTAGAGCTCCGAGGCAGGATTGTGTTGAGGCTCAGATCTGGGGAAGGGTACCAAAATATTTCTGCAGAACAACCATCTCGGCAGCCCTCCACCAATCAGGCCTTTATGGTAGAGTGGTCAGACAGAAGACACTCCACAGTAAAAGGCACATGACAGCCCACTTGGAGTTTGCCAAAACTAAAGGACTCTGACCATGAGAAAAAAGATTATCTGGTGTGATGAAACCAAGATTGAACTCTTTGGCCTAAATGACAAGTGTCACCTCTGGAGGAAACCTGGCACCATCCCTACAGTGAAGCATGGTGGTGGAAGCATCATGCTGTGGGGATGTTTTTCAGCAGCAGGGACTGGGAGCCTAGTCAGGATAGAGGGAAAGATGAACGTCGTAAATTACAGACAGATCCTTGATTGGGCCAAATTTGGCCTTTCAACAGGGCAACAACCCAAAGCACACAGCCAAGACAACATAGGAGTGGCTTCGGGACAAGTCTCTGAATGTCCTTGAGTGGCTCAGCCAGAGCCCTGAATTGAACCTGATTGAATATCTCTGGAGAGACCTGAAAATAGCTGTGCAGCGACGCTCCCCATCCAACCTGACAGAGCTTGAAAGGATCTGCAAAGAAGAATGGGAGAAACTCCCAAAATACAGGTGTGCCAAGCTTGTAGCATCATAACCAAGAACTGTAAGACTGTAATCGCTGCCAAAGGTGTTTCAACAAAGTACTAAGGAAAGTAACATTTCTAGATTGATGAGAAGAAAACTATTGAATACATTTAAGAATAAGGCTGTAACGTAACAAAATGTGGAAAAAGTCAAGGGGTCTGAATACTTTCTGAACGCACTGTAGATGCAAAAATGTCATTTCAGCCTGTGGTGCCTGGCGTTAAGCAAGCTTTTATGCTAATTGGAGAATTGTTTTTAAAAATTTAGCTCTAACAAACAGCTTGCCAGGCAAACTTTACATAATCGCCTCATTCGTTCTACTTTTGGCTGATGACATGGAATACTGTAGACAGTTATGAAAGGAAGAAACAGATGGTTTGCCTTTTAAGATTTTGTACATGGTTGCCCATGTAAGAAAAAAGGTGTCATAGTTTTGTATATCTCCATAAACCCTAACACAAACTAAAGTGTAGACTTTCAACACCAACAGTCATTTACACCAACCCCAACCTCACACATATACGTTTCTTTATGGGACTGAAATGTGTTCTCACATGTCATATATACAGTATGTGGTTAGTTATGATCTAGTGTGTTAACCAATGTGGCAGAGTCAGCCCGACATGGACCCATATTGATGTTGTACCCTAATGGACTGAGTGGTATGGCAGGCGTCTCCATTTAAACACATTAACTTCACTAAATGAGCCACTCATTACAGATCAGCATGTTATTACTGTAAAGATCCATCAGAGATCTTGTTTTATCATGTTCCTGTCCTCTTGAGGAAAAGGTCTGCGATTCATTATCATGATTGATTCAGCTTTGTACTCAGAGACGGGGAGCTAAACCTCTGAAAGGTCTTCTCGGGATGTAGCCACTATTTGCAGTAGTTTAGTATAATCATTGACTCAGATTACCATTCAATTGAGGGCTTTAGTTGAGTATTTAGTCACTGGGAATTGAATTCCCATAATAGGTATTGGGTGTATCATGTAACATTTATAGATTGTTAATTATCCCTATGCCTGCCTTTCTAGTTCTGAGCTGTTGAGTGTGTGGGGATGTTTTGCCACTCCCAGAATGGTTCCAAACAAGGTAATTAGTATGAATTAGTAACGTTTGCCTGCTTAGAGCATCATTGATTAACTACTGCCTTCACTGTTTGTGTCTTGAGACACAAAAATAACGGTGATAATATGAGGCACTGTTTTGGTGTTCCTACTGGCTAGTCAAAGGCAGATAAAGGAATGGACTCAGGTGCGCCACCGGCTAAATCATATGGGGAGATCTCCCCATACCCCTCACTATAGCGTGTGCTGAGAATCCTTGACAGCCAGTGTAGAGGTTACCCTGAGTCCAGACAGCAGGGGATCTCACAGCTCAACACCCTTTACTTACTTAAATGATAATGCCCTCGAAGCCGGTGTTTGGGGGATATATTGGCATGAGTGTTGTTAGGCCCGAGAAGAAGCAAACAGCAAACCGTGTCAACATATCCTCCAAACACCGGCTTCGAGGGCATTGTCACTTTTATACAATGGGTTACCAACATATTCAAATAATGATTTAAAAACGTTATTTTGATTAATTTATTCATACTATTTCATCCTTCCCCATCCTTCCCCACACAAGTCTAGGGATGCTACCTAAGCCGACTACTCGTACGTTCTATCGGTTCAGTTGCCAGAGACGCAACCCAGTCGTTCAGTCTTTTTGTTCTTTATCTATGGACGCTACCCACTCGTTCGTTGTAAATATTCCATTGCCATATTGGCTGGCAATGTTCTTATTCCTTGCTTGCTAGCTAGCCAACTATGACTAACTTGCAGTCACGTCAACAGTGCAGCCAGAATAACAACAAAGTAGCTGCATTTGCAATTTAAGCTGTTTTCTAGTGACATTTATTTGGATACGTCCATAACAATGAGCTAATGATGCACGATTTCACCTGGCATAGCTCTCTTGTCAGGACACTGTTGTTTGAGAGCTAGCCAACAACACAGCTAACACAATCACTTCAAGCTGAATTTTTTTTTTAACTAGCTGCTCTTCGTTTAGTTTGACCTGTTTTCTATTGATGGTTATTTGTATATATATCCATAGAAATTATGCTAATTCATGAGTTAGACTGGCTGAGAAAAGCTGCCTACCTGTCTGTCTCATCACGCCTGTTCATTGCTATGGGACAGCTGTAGATCAAATTTAAATATTGAAACAATATTGCAAATGTCGGACAGACGGACAGCAAGGTTTATACAAATCTCCGCTGTTGAAAACGAAATGTTAGATGCTTTTCATAGTGGAGTTTATAAATTGCCTGTCTGGGCTGATGAGACAGTGGATTGCTCAATCAGATGCAACAGAGTAAATAGGCATTTTAACGTCATTGATTTAGCCGGTGGGAATTTGTGGAATAGACACCTGCTAGAATGAGGTTTTAACCAATCAGCATTCAGGATTAGACCCACCCGTTGTATAATACTGTATATCCCCCACTGCTGTGTGTCCTCTGTCCCCATGTGTGATAATGCCTGTGTGCTGGCAGTGGCATCTCTCACTATCTTTATCATGTTAAGTCTTCTCCATGGTGGATTATAGAGCAGGTCATCAACAAGACATCACAAAACTCACTTTAATTGATAATTGTCATTAGTCTGCTGGACAATGTAGATACACAGGTAAAATGGGAGCTGTCTCAGTATGGCCTTGTAAATAACAACATATCAATGACTTAGTCTCTGAAGAGCTAATGAAGGCCAGCCCATTCTGGTATAGAGGGTACAATGATTGGTGAAAGCATTGGAGTTTGTAACAACACCCCATGGGACACATTGTTCAGCATATGTAATGACACCACAGGGGCAAACATGTACAATGTATCACCATAGTCGATTACAGGCAAAAAGGTAGTGGAAACAAGTCTCTTTCTTGCTTCAAAAGAAAAACATGACTTATTTAAAATAAAAAATTGAGCCTGAGCTTTCAGAGACCTTCAATATGAGTTGTACTTATGTAAGCATGGACTCTAAGGAGATAAGGAGTGGCAGGTAGCCTAGTGGTTAGCGCGTTGGGCCAGTAACCGAAAGGTTGCTGGATCAAATCCCCGAGCTGACAAGGTAAAAATCTCTTAACCCACTGTTCCTAGTCTGTCATTGTAAATAAGAATTTGTTCTTAACTGACTTGCCTATTTAAATAAAAATTAAGAGTATTGTCTGTAGAATAGAGGTGCTGTACACTCAGGACCTCCCGCCTATGTCATTTTGTCATTGGCTCCCATATCTCTCTTTCTCAGAGGAGGAGGCTGACTTTCTGAGTGGTGTGTCTACTCGCCTGACTACAGTTCTCACATATAGACACACATAGACTCTCACAGGTGAATCACAGGGCACATATCTCTTCAGTGTAGTGTTTTTGTACAAGCCATTATGCCCTTTTACCCTGCCTATGTCAGCACTGCTTCTCCATGCAAAGGAGACAGAGAGGTAAGAGCCAAGTGCTCAGCTTTAAAAATGCATCGACCCACAATACAGATTCCATTATTTCTTACACATAAACTGTCCTAATGATCTATTATTAATGCTAAAATGTATTGATTAATTCATGAAAACTATATGTCCCTTCATGGTCATGGACTGTAATAAAATTGGTAGCGATTTCAATGCAGAGGCTATTCTCTCTCTCTCTCTCCCCTTCACTCGACAGGCCTCTGTGTGTAACTCTGGTCTTCAGTACGAAGGGCCAGAGATACCTGCGCATCGGGCTGGCTGTGCCTCTCTTTGGCTCGCTGGCCTTTCTGAGAAGGATGTTGGCGGATGAGGGGAAGATCTCCCCAGACCAGGTAGGTGATCTTGTCTCACTCTTCTTGATGATGCACACTATCCTCAGATTCATTCTCACTCCATTTTCCAAGTCTCTGATTAAATAAAATGGATACTCTTGCTATCTCTCTCTCTGTCTTTCAGGTGATCCTGACAGAGATCTACACCACAGGCTTTCAGCGCTCCTTCTTTGATGAGGAGGATCTGACGTGCATAGCCGAGACTGACATCATCTATGCCTTCCAGGCCCCGCCTCTATACATCAGAGGAGGCTCTTCACAATTCTCAGGTAACCGTAGCAACAACTACATATTCCAGGGACATTCAGATCAATATCATCACTATCAACCAAGATCATCCAATAGAATCGGTCCCTTTTCCACTATGAGCTAGCAGGGGTCATTTCAGTCCCATCGGGAAATAAGCCTTTCTCAGTCAAGAGCATACAGAGGTACTGTATTAACAGAATGGGATGTACAACCTCTGTGAAATACCAGGGTATTATGTGAAAGTCTGTCCTTCCTCTGGTGGTGATAATTACATGCTCTTTGTACTGCAGCTTTTACCCGAACTGTGCACTGTTGGCACAAGCCTTCCAAACATCAGGATGAACTACTGAGGAGAAATGCATTGTTTCTTTTTAAACAAGATAATGAAAGTTTGTTTGTGTACTTTGGGTCTGATAGATTCCAGGAGGAACTCAATGTAGAATAAGAAGTCCTTGGGGAACGTGTGCTTACAAACACATTTTCAATAAAACTCAGATGCTCAGATCTACTCAAATCACCATCATTTTCCGCAAAGATTTGCTGTCATCGAATGATTTATGTTTGTAACAGCTGTTGGTGGAAGAAGGTGAGGACCAAGGTGCAGCGTGGTACATGTTCATGTTAATTTATTGACACTGAACACTAAATACAAAAATAACAACGGGAAATAACCAAAACAGTCCTGAAAGGTGAAAAACACTAAACAGAAGTCAACTACCCACAAAACCCATGTGGGAAAAGCTACCTAAGTATGGTTCTCAATCAGAGACAACGATAGACAGCTGCCTCTGATTGAGAACCACACCCGGCCAAACAAAGAAATACAAAACATAGAAAATGAACATAGAATGCCCACCCTAGTCACACCCTGGCCTAACGAAAATAGAGAATAAAAGCCTCTCTATGGCCAGGGCGTGACAATGTTTGAAATATCTCTTCTCTGTAATTGTACTGATGATGTGAAGGGCAAACATACATTGTTCCCAGAAGCCAGATTGTGTGGATAGTTTTACCACATTTTTCACCCTGGGTTTGGCAGAGCTGGGTTTGTCCCTGAAAATGATATTTCTTTGTATCACCACTGAGCAAAGTTATTAGAGACATCTCTGTCTCTCCTTTATCATCTTTGGTTAGACCACACATAATAGACTATTCAGTTTGATTGGTCTGCACACACACACACACACACACACACACACACACACACACACACACACACACACACACACACACACACACACACACACACACACACACAGGCAGACACTGAATCCTCCTGGGATGTTTTATCAGACTGTATACGTAGTGGGGTTGATATGGAGAGGCCTCTCTCACCACCTCCCTGCTGAACAGAGCATCCTCTCATTTCATGCACATCCAGTTTGTTAACAGAACTCAAACACTGTTACACAATGAATACTGAGTAATCATTTTGTAATCATTATCTATTTGGCCTAAAGCTGACGGGCGTGAAATGTGGTACTGTACTGATGCAGGAGGCTTCACCTCAGCTTATACCTCATTGGGTTGTGTAATGTGCCTCTTTAAATCATGATGAGTTGTCACTCCTCGTAAACTTTTATGGTCACTGCTGCTAATGGAAGGTACATTTTGTGTACATGAAATCAATATGCCTTTAGGGATCATGCACCTCACGCACATTAACTATGAATGGGAATGGAGTCGTATCTGTTCTTCCCCAGAACAGTGTCTACATTGATTTAAAAGACTCCTCTACTCTACCACTCCTGTACTACTCCCTAGTTTACATACAGCATACTTTACTCACTACTTCTCTCAGTATGAAAAGCATGTGGGATTCTACAGAGCTCTGTTCAGCCTCTCTGCTTGGAAGAAATCTTTTCAATAAGCAATTGACAGCATTGTTCAGGAACAGACTGACCAGACAGCAGCTAATTTCTCCACAGTTTCTGGGTCAGGAGGACTGCCATAATGCCTCTATAGCTGGAAGTTAAAGTTTCTAAAGTGTTCATGTTCGGCTTTGCTCTTGTTACAGAAAACCTGAGCTCACCTGAATTGTATAGTAACTCCTAGACAGATATGTTCAACACTAAAGTTGCAGGCTTGTGCTTTGACAAACTGGATATGTCTGAATACCTAGACTGTCTGAATGGAGTGTCTCAGGTACCAATAGAAGCTGTCAAGCTGAGGCATCAACTGAAATGAATTGTAGCACTTACTGTGTGGCTAAAAAAAACAAGAGCCTTGGCACCATGTACATTAGTCGGTGAATTCAGAGGGTGACTCACTTTAAGCACATCAGTGACTGGCTGTCACTAAAGGCTATCACTAAATGTCCTAGAATCATGTTCAAAATCATACAAATGTGAAGCAGGGGCTGTCCACCTCTGTTTGACACACAGCCTATCAGTAATGTCACTTCACACCTTGATGAGCGGCCTGTAGAAAAATGGTGGAGTGTGCGTTTGTCTGTGCCTGGCAGCATTTTCATTTGGTTGTCAGGGAGGAGAATGAGTAATTGAGTCGCTGTCAACAAGGTTTACATGAACTATCTACAATGTATGGAATATCCCAGTGTGGCACAAAATATTCATGAGAGATGATGGTGTCTGGGAGTATTTTTCCTCCTGCCTGACCTTTCATAGCATGGTGAAATAGGAAGAGAGGTGTAAGCACTTTCTATGTCAGTTTATGTAAACATTGATTCTGTACCCACAAAGCTCCATTGTCATGGCAATTCTCATAGAAGTATCTTATTTCACATTCAGTGAAGTGCATCATACACACAGATAACATGTTCTTTCTCTATCAGGTATTCCCCTTATTCAGGTTGCATTTGGTTGACAGTGTCTTGGTTGTTCATACCAGGCTCATATTGAGGACATTAATGTCAGGGCATCAGTGGGATTTTACGCATGTGCTTCAATTTACTGTTTAACAAACAGCCAGGGCTTCCAGTTTAGGTGGAACTGATGTGGAACGCTTGTTTGAAAATCCCAATAATTAGTTCAGGCTCCTCAGTGTGGACACATTCAGAAGCCTGGCTAACTAGGTCACTCAGTGGAGGAGACAAACACCATGAAGTCATCACTAGGGCTGTTATGGTGACTGTATTACCGCCACACCGGCGGTCACGAGTCATGACGGCACTCAAATTACACATGACCGTTTAGTCAGGGTAATTAAGCTTCTCCAAGCTCTGATGCTGCTGCTGGTTATTAGTAGCCTACCAAACTTACTAACTGTGAAAGGATCGACGCAGGAGATAGGAAGCAGGTACAGGGAGTGAAGGTGTAATAACTGACGGACATGAAACAGAACAGGAACAGTGTCTGGACAGGAACACATAACAACAATTAATGTGGACACAGGGAACACCACCGAGGAACAGACAGATATACAGGGGCAATCAACCATGTGAAAGAGTCCAGGTGAGTCCAATGAGCTCTGCTGCGTGTAATGATGGTGACAGGTGCGTGTAAAGACGGGTAGCCTGGCGCCAGGGAGGTGGAGCAGGCGTGACAAGCTGCATGGTACTCGGCACTATATTGTCCCTCTAATCACTCTGACATCAATGCAAATGTAATCAAAAATCTAATCAAACACTTCATGAGAGGCCATGAGCTCATGTTGCCCAACATATCTTGAGGCTATGCAATTGCGTGCTAAAACAGAGTGATGGCCTCTATTAAAAAGAGGAGGTTCCCATCAGCTTTCTATAGGCTAGGCCTACTATATTTATTTCTCAACTTTCCTAATATAAGCACATTTCTTCTCTTTACAACAGGAGTATATCCTACCTGGCTGGCATGAAAATTAACTACGGGAAAAGGGCCCTCCATTCGTTATTTAAGTGCATAGATGACGTCCATTTTCCCCTCTGCCCCTGTTTTGAGACCGGTGCATGATAATGGTCCATTCTAAATCAAGACAAATATCACACATATATTATTTAGTATATGTAAAGACAAAATTAAATCAAGAACAGTCTGATGGGTGACTATATTAGCATATCACTTGTGAATGATATATTATCACTTGTGAAATATGTGCAGCAAGACAAGAAACAGCTCGTGCCTTTTTTTTTTTTTTTTTTACTTCTTCAAGTCATAGTCTCGCACCTCATGTAGCTTAGTCCATAGGCCTATATTTTTTGATACAGTTTGTATCACAACTAACTTTTTTAAATGAAGCACATTAATGTACTTTACAAGGGGTGTAGAGCCTAACTGGCATACATACTGTACGCAGTGTGTGAGTTTCAAGTTTGGGGAAGATCATTTTCACCATAAAAATGCACCTTTATAATAAAAGCATTACATGCACAATCACACTTTTGAGAATGGTGTTTTTCCCGCTAATTGATTGCATTTTGGAACATTTGCGCGTATAGCCTTCTGCCGTGCGCGCTTTACTGCTCTTATAATGTGAAGAAATAGCCTAAATGTTTATCAATATTTTAAGCTAAACGTTCTGATCGGTTGTGTCAGCCTCAATGCTTAAAAAATGTTTTTGGATGCTAGTGGTTGTATTCATTTGGGATCTATCGCATCCCACAATTGTCCCAGACTATGTTTGGAATATTTATTTCTGGCACAGAATAGAATTGGTCAACTTTTGTATTAGTAGGATAGTAGATTGACATAAGCTAGTGCTTTTGCTGTTCATTAGGCCTACTCGAAAAGTAAATATGGACAGTTCTTCTAATATCTTCAATGTGCGAGTCGGAATTGGCGTCCCTGATTTGTCTGTCTTCACTTGTAGCTTGAGAAAAAGATCTGATCACTATCAAGTATGAAGGTAAGACCCAGACGCAGACCACGTCGAATAAACAATATGTTAATTTACCAGCGGGGGCAGCTAATAGACAGGCAAGGCAGGCATGCATAGTAAACCAGAGGTGGGGCAACACCTGGAGGGGGGTGGAGACAATCACAAAGACAGGTGAAACAGATCAGGGTGTGATAGATCACGTGACGGTTATTGGTTAATAAGTGTTGAGCTATCTGAGAGAGCCATGAGAGTGAGAGGTGTTTCGGAGCACGCAGCCGGGAGAAGGGAATTATAATTATTATATTCACCCCAAGGGCACAACGGCCACTGGCCTCAAAAGACATGGATTTTGTTTTAGGGGAATTACGGCCACACAAAGGGGATGACGGCAAGAAATCCGAGGCATTATCAAGTACTTGTCAAATTGTGAAGGAGAGACTATAGGGAGGAGGTCGTGTGGTGCCAGGACAACAACCTCTCCCTCATGTTCCCTCGTGTTGTGCCAGGACAACAACCTCTCCCTCGTGTTCCCTCGTGTTGTGCCAGGACAACAACCTCTCCCGCAACGTGATCAAGACAAAGGAGATGATTGTGGACTACAGGAAAAAGTGGACCGAGCACACCCCCATTCTCATCGACGGGGCTGCAGTGGAGCAGGTTGAGAGCTTCAAGTTCCTTGGTGTCCACATCACCAACAAACTAACATGGTCCAAGCACACCAAGACAGTCGTGAAGAGGGCACGACAAAACCTATTCCCCCTCAGGAGACTGAAAAGATTTGTCATGGGTCCTCAGATCCTCAAAAGGTTCTACAGCTGCATCATCGAGAGCATCCTGACGGGTTGCATCACTGCATGGCACCATAATTTGCAAATAAATTCATTAAAAATCCTACAATGTGATTTTCTGGATTTTTTTTCTCATTTTGTCTGTCATAGTTGAAGTGTACCTATGATGAAAATTACAGGCCTCTCTCATCTTTTTAAGTGGGAGAACTTGCACAATTGGTGGCTGACTAAATACTTTTTTGCCCCACTGACTGTGTACCGGTACCCCCGGTATATAGTCTCGCTATTGTTATTTTACTGCTGTTCTTTAATTACTTGTTACTTTTATTTCTTATTCTTATCTGTATTTTTTAAAACTGCATTGTTGGTTAAGGGCTCATAAGTAAACATTTCACTGTTAGGTCTACACCTGTTGTATTCGGGGCATGTGACAAATAACATTTGATTTGATTAAATGTGCACAGCCTGCGCAAATGACAAAGCAGAGCTCATGCCTTTCATGTGACTTTTTTCAAATCATTATTAGTGGCATCATGCAGTCTTGTATTAAAAATACAAACGTTGTTCTATATGTTTTGATCACAACTAAAGTTGCATAAACAACTCTAAATTAAGCATTTAGGAAGACCTGTTTCCTTGTTAACCGCTCAACACTGAATAGCCGGATGTGCGCGCTCCCTCAGAAATCCTTTAGAGAAAATATATTTTCGATTTTATTCATACAATGAAATAATGCCACGAAATTCTAAGCGAATCTTGTCTGCTAAATGAACTAGTGTAGCCCACAGCCATATGGCCTAGCCAGATCAGGACCTAACATAAGGACAAAGGGTATGCTATTCTGTTCTTCTGAAATAGACTACATTTTCTTCATATCCTGCTTCTTTAGACCTGTCTAAAATACATAATGGATTTATTGTGGTGGTGTAGGCTATGGATTTAATAGACTTTTTAAAATATAGATGTTCCAAAGGTCTGTATCAGTGGCTTATAGGCTATGCGTGGAAGCCAGGAGATGCTGAATGTGATTGACCGCCACCGCCCTAGTAATCACTGACGTCTCAGTCTCGGTATGTGGTCAGTTTGGTGTCCGTCTTCGCTATAGGGCTTTACGGCTTTCTCGGAACCAGTCAATACCTGACCATGCTAATCCAGTCATTGAAGTGGATCTCTTTGAGGGCAGAGGTGTTTAATTACTGGCTTTCATAGTGTTCAGGCTGGCTCATCCTGTCCTTCACATCTGTCAGGGAATTGAAAATTAAAATGTTTCTCAGACGTAACCCTAGACTACAGGAAAGTGAATACACAACTATTCCATGATCTTATAGAGAGTCATATCACTCATGACAGGAGACTACAATCAACAGGCATATTAAATTACATTTGTGTGCGTGCGTGTGTGTACAAGTTGAAGTTTCTGTGTATCTACAGGAATCTGCCGTGGGCTATTTTGACACTCTCCATCCGTCATTCTGAAAAGCTGACATCAACCTAAAGGTAGGAAACTGGTTGTAATTTAATGACCAGTAAAAAGACCTTGGGGGAGATGTCTTGAAACAATACATTTCTGAATACATTTCCAAATATAAAGAAATACACTTTGATTTAATGACTGATGAAAGTCCTCCTCCCACCTAGCATCAATCACGTGGGGACAGTCCATGAGGTGACCTCTGCATTTTACTGCTGAATTCGGCACAGCCAGAAGAGGACTGGCCACTCATAGCCTGGTTCCTCTCTAGGTTTCTTGTTAGGTTTTGGCCTTTCTAGGGATTGCTTGCTTGCTTGCATTGCTTGCTGTTTGGGGTTTTAGGCTGGGTTTCTGTACAGCACTTTGAGATATCAGCTGATGTAAGAAGGGCTATATAAATACATTTGATTTGATTTGAATTCTGAAGGTTTCAACAGTCATTAAAGAAGGGCTTCTTTACATAAATCATCCTCACAGCGATCAGAGGTCAACAACTTATGTAAATTGCAGAGCATGATGGAAGAGAGTTTGATCAGCTGTTTCATTAGTTGAACATGAATAAATGAAGGGCAGTAATACTCTTCCTCATTATGTTCACTCTCGGGTCAGGGCTCTATCATATCATATCAGAGCTGTTTACATGAAGGGTCTGATTCATATTGAATAGGTCTTTGTTTCCATGCATTCCTTCACTCTCCTATATCCTGGTATTAGACCTGTGGTGTGGCTGGATTGAATGGTGGGATATTTGGTCGGCTTTGGGACCTTCAAGCGTGACATTCACCTTCACCGTTGGCGATGATTAATTGTGAGCTGGATGGGTGTAAACAGCGGTGTTTAATACAACGCTGTGGTTTTGGGAGAAAACTGTCGCTGGGCCAATCAATAGCTGCTCGTTTCTGTCTACAGTCCTATTTACCATGTGATTTATCACCAAGTGTTTTGGGGAGCCAGTGCCGCCTGATGGGTTGGCATTGTCTGTAGGTTGGTCATCTCGTTCCCAGACACTCCTGCACAAATGTGCGTAGAGTCTGGTGGACCAGCGCATCAAACTTGGCCAAATCATAGAGCTGGGAGAAACTCCTGGCACATAGGCATTGGCTTAATCTAACTAATCTACCAACCAATCATCTCCCACAACACCTTCCCCCTAACCCTCCCCCTTACGCTAGTACATCACAAGCACAGAGCACCACAAGCACACCACACCACAAGCACATGTGATTCGCTAAAATGAAATGATGACAAATACTTTGCCATAGAATCACTCGCATATAATTCCATGGTCACTGCCACTAAGGCCAACTTTGAGTGGTTGATATCCCAGGCTTATATGCGCTGTGCGCAATAGCCTGGGGATGAGGTTAGTAGGTTGGTAACACAGCATCTGCTAATGTCTGTGAGTGCTGTAATTTCATCAGGCTTTTGCTCAGTCACACTCCACAGTGTGAGGGAAGAGACGTTAGCTGGTGAGAAGTGCTGGCACCCACCAGGAGTGAAAAGCTTCATCAGATAAGACCATCCTGCTGGGAGAGTCTGCAGCGCCCGCTCCATCTGTTCTCCCTTCTGGTTCACTCCTCCCCAAATAGAATGTCTCGCCAAGTCTTATATTTCACTTCCCCCCCCTCTCTTTCCTCCTCTCCTGCAGGGTACCACCACAGCCTGCCGTCCTCACCATACTCCTCCGGGCCCGAAGGTCAAAGGTTACCTCCATCCGGAACTTTGTCAACAGAGTTCCTGAACCATGGTGTGCCAGTGAAGATCCTGTTGCTGGTGTGCAACGCCGCCTGGAATGCCCAGCAGGCTGTCAGGTTAGGTGACTGTTTCAAACACACTCTGGGGTCTAAGGGGCGGTTGGTGTTGTTCTCCTCTTCATACTGTCACTCAGAAGTGAAAGAGAAAGTTACAGTTATAACATAAGGTCATGAGTAATTTCTATATATAGGCTTTTCATTCGACTTTGGGCCAGCAGGAAAACATCTCACGACTGTAATGTCAATGGGGAAGCACATATGCAGCATAGAAAGGCCTCTACTATCTCATGTGACAGTTGAATGAGCCACAGTCAATGAGTCACAGCCTCTTAAGAGTTTCTTGTCAATCTAATTGAGATGCGAGTCTCCAACTGAATGGTTGTGAAGTTTGACATCTGACACGATGGAGTAATCCATCAGACATCCAGCCCGACAGCAGTGGAGGGATCAATAATCGCTCAGGAGACCTCACAGAGTCGGACATGAGAAATCCAATCCCATCCAGAAGGCTTAGTGTCTCTCAGCATTCTCCCATGCTTCAACATTGCTGATTAACCCTCCCACTGGGCACCACACACTGGTGTCAGATGTCAAACTTCACAACCAATCAACGTTGTTTCAACGTAATTTGTCAACGTATTGTGATGTGGACTCAACTTGGAAAATACATTGGATTTGAAAAAAGTAATCAACCAGTACTGTTTTCATCTCATTTCAACCAGAGTTGTAAACATAAAAACTTGTGTAAAACAGGAAAGGGTCACCCATTTTGAATGTTATATTGTTTTTGTGCAACCCTGAGTGATGTTCTATTAATTCCCATGGTCCTTTCATGTTTTCATGTGTATCTGAGTTATTGGCGTTCAAGCAGGCAGAAATCCGTCCGGTATGACGTAGCACTGTGGTAAAGTCACTCTCACTACACTGGAATAGGACTTTTAGATGGTGAAAACGTCTATCATACATGTTAGATTTCAATACTGGCCGATGTCATAACACGGGAGGATGTCTTCTCTTAAATGAGCCATTGGTTATATTTTTGCAATATTCCTACCTCGAGACATGTTTTATTTAACAGAGGGTCTAGCCCATTTTCCCTATTTGTCTGCCTCTTGTGTTGTAATCCAGGGTGCATTGCAAGGTGCCGTTTCCAGAGATATGAAAGAAAGGAATGAAGGAACGTATAACGCCCCACCCAGCAGACTGTCGACCATTCGCGTTGACGTTGTCATGCTGTGTCACACGGTTGCTAAACTAATCGTCACGCAATCCCTTCTCAAAGTCAGTGTATATGTCGAGAAATGTGCCTATTTTCATCTAACGCACGTAATGTCACGATTCCAAAGCTATACGATATTACAGGTAGCAAGTTAATTATCTCACATCTCGGAAATATGTGTAATGTTGTACTTCTTGTTGACGAAATTAGTGCTAGTGTTGAAAATTTGAGCTAGCGCCCAATTGACAGGTGAAGGGTGAAGATATTCACTCCTTAAAGGAGAGCGTTCCTTGTCCCAGATCGCCCAGAATACACCGGCCTGTACCATAACATAGCATGTGCAACGTTTCCCATCTCCTCAAAAGTATATCTGCAGTTGAGAATGTCAGACTCCACTATGTGGGGCACATCGATCTACAGGTTGAAGATGCTGAGATTGTAGACTCCTAAATTGATAGTGCCGTTTTTTAAGGCGATTTTACAGCTAACTAGCTACTGCACATGCTGATATTGGTATTATTGTGTGTAGCTATGTTTTCTTGTTTGATAGCTAGCTACCTAGCCATCCAGCCAGCCAGCCCATAAAGAAAGCATTGCATGTGGATTTTGTAGTCGATTTGAGCTGCAACACATATCCACAACAATTTTCCATTTGTTGCCAACCTTATTATAACGCCAAAATGAAACATTCGCTGACAAAAAAATATTATTCTCGCATATTAGTGTTAACACTGTAAACTCATTTTTGTTGAGATGGAGATCCAACATTTTAATAACATTTTTTTTTTTTAAATCAACCAACCGTCCTTCATATACAAGACAATATCCAAAGGTAAAAGTGTTTTATTATTATCATGGATTTGGAATCCTATTTACAGGGCTAATGGTAACTACTTCTAAACTTCCAAAAATCCAATCAACCATGGATGAATGATAGTATACCTAGCTACACGTTGAAATTATGGTGTCCTTTGTTGGGCAAATCAGATGTCAATGAAGCCGACATAAACCCAAACTCACTCTGAATTGACTTTCACATACAGCTTGGGTATGAGAAGTTAGAGGAGTTACTTTAAACTATTCTATGTTATTTAGGTAGTCTACACAAAGGAGTATGAAAGCTGATCAATGTCTAAATGTGTTGACATGATAGCTCAGCTGAAACGAACACAGCTTGTTTCCCAAGCTTAGCAGGGTACACAGAGGTAGGCATCTGGATGCTGAACTTGATCGCACTGATATTGAAACAATATAAAATAAAGTATGTCCAATCAAATCTAAAATTCAACATCATTTCAATATAGGAAGAAAAAAACTAGAAGTTTCAACGCAATTTCAACGTATACATAGTTCTGATGATTATGTTGAAATGAGATTGATGTAAGCACCTGTTAGTCAAGTCAAGTCAATGTATTTAAGGTGAAGTCTTACCCTAATTTCAATGTTGGTTGAAATGAGATGAAAACAGTACTTGATTACTTTTTTATTTTTTATTTTTAAATCCAATGTATTTCCAGGTTTATTCCACGCCACAATCAACAATTGAAAAATTACCTTTAAACAATGTTGATTACACCAGTGTGTGCCCAAGTGGGCTCGGACCTGTCTCTGTCTCATCGGGTGAAGATATTTATGTGCAGAGAAAATGACATGTGGATTGCACTCTTTGTCTTTCTCTTATTGTCCTACAGGGAATAGGTTTTGCAGGTACATTCCTCTAACCAGCACAGTGTGAAATGTTCATTTCAGTGTCATTGCTTTGTTTAACCGTCAACTCCGAAGTGAGTGAATATATTTTTGAAGACCTTCTTGATGAATCTAATTATTATAATAAAACATTAGTTTAAACTAGAGATGTCAGTCATTTTGCATTGGATGCGTCTCCGCCGGTGTCACCCTTCCGCATCTGCAGTGATAGGTAACAGCACTAGAGCGACAATCGGTCTTCTCACAAAATCGTCTGTAGCGTCCGAACAAAACATGAGACTTTCACAAACACGATGGTGTTGTCCGTTTTGCTGTCTAATCCATATCATCTCTGGACACGGCATGCTTTAGATGTGAGTTCCTCGCTGAGATCGTCCAAAGCCAGATTGCTAGACATTATCGTCTGAAATCCAGTCCTGTTTGTAGCAGGCCACCTCACCCATATTGATTTCATGTATTTTGCATTTGCTTAGATGTTTCTTTCCTAGTGATCCCATCATTATGCACAGTGTGGGACAGGACAAACAAATCATAATGTGACCCATATTGATGCTGAGTCTTATTTCCATGCAGACAAACTGCCTGTTGAGGAGAGAGATGCGATGTGGATCAGTGGGAATTCTGACACATTTCATAGTCTCCATTGGATGATCTTATCACAAGTGTCAGATGTTTTTTGGATCAAATAACTTTCTCATTTGTTTTGGTCTGACAGATTAAAATAAATATGACTCTGCCATAAGCGTGAAATTATTATTAAGAGATATGAGCTCTGCATTATTTTTGCAATTTATTCCAAAGACTGTGCAGCTAGAAAATGTGGTTCCTTGGAAGTTGTGGGTTAGTGAACTTATGTTTTTGGTTTCACAATGGTTGGGAACAAAGCCATATGTTTTTTGACTGGTAAAAAGGAATGTTTTTTCAACGTTTTGAGAACAGAAGGGAACATTTCGCCTGTTCTGGGAACGTTTATTTTTAGGTTGCATGGAGGTTCTGAGAATGTTTTACTCTGGTTCCTTGAAGGTTTTCCTGGGAGATTTTATTAATGCTCTGAGAACAGAAATTATATGTTATTTTGAGGTTTTTGAATAACTTCCTTTCAAACTTTCAGAAATACTCCTCAGTTTTATCAGTTGTCCGGGAGGCTGTTCTCAGACAATCCCACAGGTGAAGAAGCTGGATGTGGAGGTCCTGGCCTGGCGTGGTTACATGTGGTTTGCGGTTGTGAAGCTGGTTGGACATATTGTCAAATTCTCTAAAATGATGTTGGAGGCGGCTTATGGTAGAGAAATGAACATTCAGTTCTCTGGCAAAATCCCTGGTGGACATACCTGCAGTCAGCATGCCAATTGCACACTCCCTCAAAGCTTGAGACATCTGTGGCATTGTGTTGTGTGACACAATTGCGCATTTTAGAGTGGCCTTTAATTGTCCCCAGCACAAGGTACTGCTGTGTAATGATCATGTTGTTTAATCAGCTTCATGATATGCCACACCTGTCAGGTCAATGGATTATTTTAGGAAAGGAGAAATGTTCACGAACAGGGATGTAAACAAATGTGTTCACAAAATTTGAGAGAAATAAGCTTTTTGTTCAGTATATAATCTTCTTTTCTCTTTTCATGGAATTAGTCCACTGCGCCACCAGGATTGAGCTAACATGCCATGTTTTTTTACGCATACAAAATACAAGCTATTAATTTTAGTCTATTCAAACATACCCCATTTCATCTGAAACAAGCACAGGCCAATGAGTCGGTGTGGCCAACGCACCTGAACATACTTAACAAGATAGAGGATAGTGTTTTTTTTATGCTGAGGACAGAATATATATGTTTTTAAATAACATTCGTAGAAAGTTCTCTAAACGTTACTAGTTTTCTGTGGTTTTTATGGAAAGTTTTTGTAAGCCTCCCTCTGAAAAATGTGAGAATATGACTTTAAATAGAACCATGATGAAACCTGTAGGAAACGTTATGCTAATGTACAGAAATTCCCACAGAAGAATGTTGTTTCTTAACATTCTTGGAACAATTAGAGAACATGACTTTAGATAGAACCATGATGAAACATTATGCTGAAGTACTTAAAAAAGAAAATGTTTATGTTCTCTGAACTATTTGAGAATATTCCCAATGTCAAACCAGTTGAGCAATGTTCCTACAGTAGAACATTACCAGAATTGAAATGAAATGTAAACATGTTTGAACTTTTAGGAAACTTTCTGTTAAAGTAATGAAATACCAAGAAAATAAAGTTTTGTCAAGTTCCTTAAATGTGCTGAGAATGTTCCAAAGCCAAGCAAAAATCCTGTACCGTTCCCAGAAAGTTGTGGGAAGGTTGTATACAAAATAACCATAGAACATCCTGGCTCTCACCAAGCTCTAAGAAACATATGGTTCTCAGAACGTTATGTGCTAGCTGTTTTTTTTTTTTTAGGCTCTTGCCCTGAGATGAACCCAAATTATTCAATTTTGACCTGTGTAATCTTTATCATTCATGCACCCTCTTAAAGCTGTGTGTGCTACTCTTAGTTAATCAGGGGTTAGTTATCATGACGATTCATTTCTTCAGAAAATATTTGTGAAATTGTCCTCTGAAAAGGTCTGTCTCAATGGAGCTAATTCTGTGTATTTCTGTAGTATGTCTTTGGATTGTTATCGTACCACTACCCCAGCTACGCTCCATTCTACTGCCTTGGTTATGACGTTGGCAGGCTTGGCCATGCGCTAGTCCTCACAGCTGCCTTTGTTTTAGATGGATGATCCCACACAAAACTATCAGAGCGATCATCTGACGATCAACACTCACATCTTAAATCCATCAGTCTGAGTGGACACTTTGTTTCTTGCTGTCTTCTCTGTGTACACTAAGACAAATAAAGCACACCATTGCTTCAGAGACAACTCACAAGACTGTTGTAGTAGCTCAATACTTTACAAGGCTACTGCTAAAACGGTGCCTCGGAGGCACCACAGACTGTGTGGAGATCATTGTGGGATGAACATGGACACGTCTGTAAGCCAATTTGACATACTTCCAATCTTGCATCATTCTCAGGTGAAGAGAGAGGGGTAGTACTGTGTACCAGGGCCTGCCATAGAGAGAGGGCTTGACAAGACTATGGGCCGATGATCTGAACAGCATACCAAGTCCTGAAAATAAAGGAACAAACACCTCAAAGCACAGAAAATGAAAGGCTTTTTTTGTTGTATCTCTTTATGTCCTGGTTGTTGCAGCTGTTGCTCATAGTGACCATGGAATGTGGGTCTGCAATTACACAACAACCCGTGGAAAGTACAGTATGTTGAATGGAGGACAATGACATTAATGGTAACAATGTTGAACAGTGTTAGCGATAACTTAATGTACCTTGAGTATCTACATGGTTTCCATGGGACAACCCTTCATGAAACTATGATGAGTATTGAAATAAAACAGAATCAATATTTTACTTTAAGACTCAGATGAGAAATACATTTTGATAGGGTTCGTGCACTTTCACGTTGACCTAATCAAGCAAAGTTTTGTAGTGAAGGCCAGAGAAATATTTGCTAAATATTCAGCTCTGGGTCGTGTTACCTGCCAGATCGACGTACACTGAGGAAAATATTTAATCTTAATTTGATAGATCGTTGAGATGCAACTTGATTAATCCTGTGACGAATCTCTCAATGATGTGTGTAAGCCTCAGCCTCTCCCAGTTAGAGATGAGGAGTTTATGACAGAGACATGGCCTTAATCTGAGGTACCGTTTAATGAAGGCATCATGTGATCCTTCAGCTCTGATGCAGAGCTCTGGTATAATGGTGATTAAATAGGTTGAGTGTCATCCGTGACGATAGGTGAAGGGGGCCTGAAGACTAGTAAGAAACCAGCGACCTAAGCAGGGCTAGTGTGGTTCTGCCTATATGACAGTGTGAGAATTGAATGCAGGATGTGTACTCTACTCTTTCACTCACTGTACATTGAATAAACAGTCATTTAGGTCAATTAAATGTTAGTTGACCACAAACATCCTCATCAATGAAATTACATTTTTTGATCAGTTCACTTCACGTATCCCATTGATAACTGTCTAAGGTCCTATCTCTTCTGACTGAATGGTCATCATGTGTTCCCATCTGCTCCTCAGGTTTGGACCTCCGTTCCTGATGAGGGAGGACCGCTCCATCTCCTGGGACCAGCTGCAGCAGAGCATCCTCAGCAAGCTCTACTACCTGATGATCAACGGAGCACAGGCCCAGGTACAACACTGGAAGACCATAGCTGACACACAGCTAATGGCTCAGTGACTCTCCAACGCTAACCTTTAACCCTGGGCTAGTGTGTTTTCTGCCTGTCATATCTCTCTATGCCTTGTCTTCTAGTACAGTATGGGCTACCTCTTGAGTATAAAAAACCACCTAACCAAAACTACCTTACGGTATGTGCATATACAGTCAGGTTCGAAATCATTGACCCCCTTGATAAAGATGAGCAAAAATTACTGTATAAAATAAATAAATCAAATACTGAGCTATATTGTATGCTACATTTTTTATTATATTATTTTATACTAATACAATTGCTCAGAAAAAAATGATTTTGTCGAACAAGTAATATGTTTTTTCTCAAAAAGTTGGGCGTCTAAATTATTGGCACTGAGCCTTCTATGAGTTGGAGAACACATTAGGAGGGATCTTAGACCATTCCTCCATACAGAATCCATTTGGATCCTTAATAACCTTTGTCTGTGCTTATGGACTGCCCTCTTGAATTCAAACCACAGGTTTTCAATGCGTTTCAAGTCTGGAGACTGAGATGGCCATTACAAAATATTGATTTTGTGGCCAATTAATTTATTTGTAGATGTTGATGTGTGCTTGGGGTTATTGTCTTGCTGGAAGATCCAAACCAAGTGGCTCCACCTTTGTTGGGACAACCGCAGAACATCGGACAAACATGTAATGATACAAATGCAAAAAAAAACAGTCTGCTTAAATGTGCCCAGCTGTGTGACCTCTGATTGCGGCTCAGCGCAGCATAGCATGATGTTAATCATGTCGTAAAAACAGCTATCCAGTTAGTGTCTGACTGTCAGGCGGCTGCATGGCCACCAGACTACATGTCTGTCTGTCTGTTTGCTAAAGGGTCCTGATGTTTTAGGGAGAGAAAAAATGACAGGTTAGCATTCCGTGAAGGGAGAAGGAGAGACAGAGATGCCATGAAGGAAGAATAAAAGAGTGTTAAACTCTCAGTAATTCTCTGTATTGGATTTATCCTGTCCTTTTTTAAACCTCCAGTTGGCTATTTAATTAAAGTCTAGCTTACAAAATCAGTGTAAGGAGCCTACCTCAGCCAAGAGAGAGACATCCAAATGTATGGTTTGCCAATTCTCTAGAGCTTGAAAGGACAGATACGAGTCAACCTGTGGTTTATGGCAGCAATCACTTACTTCCAAAAGTGGATTTTCTACCCTTATCTAATTTTAGACCACAGCAATGGAGTCCAATAGCAGCAGAGTGGCAGTAAGCCAGTCAGTCTGCCTCATTGGATCCTGATGTTGCCTCTCCGTTGCCTGACATCTCAGTCAGCATGGAGCTGCTCACTCGAGCAGACAGGGTGACATGCTACGTATGCTACGCTAACCATTCAGATGACATGGTGCTGGTGACTGTGTATAATTAGAGAATAACAGCACCCCTCCTTGAGCAGGCTGTGGCTCAGACTCACAGCTGTAATTCATGACACTACATGATGTCCTCACAGTGACACACTCTGTGAGGATGGGGAACTGATGAGATTTAATTGAAGATGCAATACGGGAGATGGAGAATGTGGAATGGAGAATGGATATTTGTCACACAGAGACAGACCATGTTACAGACAGATGACCCGACAGATGATGTTATGGTAATACGTGAGGGATTAAGCAGAAATCCGTCAGTGCTTAGATTGTAATGGGAAAGCATTAGAACATTATTCTCACGTTTAAATAGTGTTGCTATCTACCAAATCATAATGTTCTCTTAACACAAGCAGTAATTAACCCAGGTAGATTTAAAACTGAAAGAAACTGAAAGCAATGATTTTCTCTTGGAGTGCGTGTGCTACTATAACAACTATTGTGTCTAATTCAGTATTGTTTGGTCTCCTCTTGCCTCATGCAGCGTTCTGGCTGAGACAGGTAGAAGCTCAGAGGTGTAGTGTTGCGTGGTGTTGAGTTTTAGCTGTGTTTTTCTTCCTATCTACACAGCAGTCATTCTGACAGGGTGTGACATTACTCAGAGCCAGACCAAACGTTGTTTCATATTTTTTCATTTTCCCTCTCACTTACTCATACCTTCTCACACACCTGTCACACACGCACATACACACACACCTGAGCTGAGCCTCTTTCTGCTTCACACACACACCAGTGCTTTTCAAACATTCTTAGACTGCAGCCCGCAGTGGGTGGGATGCACACACACACACACACGGGTATATACTGTATCTGTGTGTGGCATGGGTGGTCTTTGCATGTAGACACAAGTCTATCATGCTAAGCAGAAAACAGGGCTTAAACAAAGTGGCTAAGTACTAGATGAGAGGAAAACAAATTTCAGGTCCACTTTTGTCATCTTTCGTTTCAAGCTTTTGACAGGTAATTCACTTTGAAGACTTTGGGAAGGTTGAGGTATTCTAAGTGAATGCGTTCAATAAAAACATCTGAGACGGCATGGAAAGCTGCCAGAGGGTAATGCAATAAACACTAGGACCTCAAAAATGTAGCTGCTTTACACATGCATTTAGAGAGGACAGTGTGACCCAGTGGGAAATCCATTCTTCTTCTTCTTCATTTTAAACCATTCTGGCATTTCAGCTGGAGCAGTCATAAGAGCACTTAATGTGTTCTGTGTTCGCTATCTCAGGTTGAACACAAATATAGAAAAACCCTCTTCAAGACTCTCTAAGGTATTTAGACAAACTGCAGGCCTCACAGATTCCTTTATGAGGTCTGGTTATTCCCCCGACGTCCTAGATTTTAGATCTAGTATCTTTATTCTAGGTTACCCCATGACAGGTCGGTGTTGAGCTGTATGCCCACACGGCATCCTAATGTACAGTCCCATAGCAGCTTTCGACATATAATTCCTCATTAGTATTGTCATTCTGTATTCCTTTGCAAAGATTAGTATTTTTTCAGCGTTTCAATTTTGTTCATAAAATAATGTCAATCCAAATGCATCAAGAAGAGTAGAGGAGTAGTGGCTCCCCCTTTTGGCAATCCATTAAAGGACATCCATTTAAGGACATCCATTTAAGGACATCCATTAAAATACATCCATTTAAGGACATCCATTTAAGGACATCCATTTAAGGACATCCATTAAAGGACATCAATTTAAGGACATCCATTTAAGGACATCCATTAAAGGACATCCATTTAATGACATCCATTAAAGGACATTCATTAAAGGACATCCATTAAAGGACATCCATTAAAGGACATTCATTAAAGGACATCCATTAAAGGACATCCATTTGAGGACATCCATTAAAGGACATCCATTAAAGGACATCCATTTGAGGACATCCATTTGAGGACATCCATTAGAGGACATCCATTAAAGGACATCCATTAAAGGACATCCATTAGAGGACATCCATTAAAGGACATCCATTAGAGGACATCCATTAAAGGACATCCATTTAAGGACACACATTTAAGGACACACATTAAAGGACATCCATTAAAGGACATCCATTAAAGGACATCCATTAAAGGACATCCATTAGAGGACATCCATTTGAGGACATCCATTTGAGGACATCCATTAAAGGACATCCATTAAAGGACATCCATTTGAGGACATCCATTAAAGGACATTCATTAAAGGACATCCATTAAAGGACATCCATTTGAGGACATCCATTAAAGGACATCCATTAAAGGACATCCATTTGAGGACATCCATTAAAGGACATCCATTAAAGGACATCCATTTGAGGACATCCATTAAAGGACATCCATTAAAGGACATCCATTAGAGGACATCCATTAAAGGACATCCATTAAAGGACATCCATTAAAGGACATCCATTAAAGGACATCCATTTGAGGACATCCATTTGAGGACATCCATTAAAGGACATCCATTAAAGGACATCCATTAAAGGACATCCATTAGAGGACATCCATTAAAGGACATCCATTAGAGGACAACCATTAAAGGACATCCATTAGAGGACATCCATTAAAGGACACACATTAAAGGACACACATTAAAGGACACACATTAAAGGACATCCATTAAAGGACATCCATTAAAGGACATCCATTTAAGGACATCCATTAAAGGACATCCATTTAAGGACACACATTAAAGGACATCCATTTAAGGACATCCATTAAAGGACATCCATTAAAGGACATCCATTAGAGGACATCCATTTGAGGACATCCATTTGAGGACATCCATTAAAGGACATCCATTAAAGGACATCCATTTGAGGACATCCATTAAAGGACATTCATTAAAGGACATCCATTAAAGGACATCCATTTGAGGACATCCATTAAAGGACATCCATTAAAGGACATCCATTTGAGGACATCCATTAAAGGACATCCATTAAAGGACATCCATTTGAGGACATCCATTAAAGGACATCCATTAAAGGACATCCATTAGAGGACATCCATTAAAGGACATCCATTAAAGGACATCCATTAAAGGACATCCATTAAAGGACATCCATTTGAGGACATCCATTTGAGGACATCCATTAAAGGACATCCATTAAAGGACATCCATTAAAGGACATCCATTAGAGGACATCCATTAAAGGACATCCATTAGAGGACAACCATTAAAGGACATCCATTAGAGGACATCCATTAAAGGACACACATTAAAGGACACACATTAAAGGACACACATTAAAGGACATCCATTAAAGGACATCCATTAAAGGACATCCATTTAAGGACATCCATTAAAGGACATCCATTTAAGGACACACATTAAAGGACATCCATTTAAGGACACACATTTAAGGACACACATTTAAGGACATCCATTTGAGGACATCCATTAAAGGACATCCATTAGAGGACATCCATTTGAGGACATCCATTTGAGGACATCCATTTAAGGACATCCATTTAAGGACATCCATTTGAGGACATCCATTTAAGGACATCCATTTAAGGACATCCATTTTCCCGCTCCCTCAAGTTTCAAGTTTTATTAGTCATATGTACAGGATACACATGGTAACAACAAAATGCTTACTTGCAGGTTCCTTCTGGACAATGCAACAACAATAAGAAATAATTAAAGATAACAATAAGAACAAAAAGTAATTGGCTCAGGAAAATAGAATACCATTTTTAGAATAAGTATAATACAGGAAAGCACAATTTATTGTCCAATATTTAAACATGTATGAGAGAAAGGGGGGATTAGGGGGGAAGTGTTGAAATTGTGCAGTATTAGCGATAGTAAATGAGAGTCTGATTGCAGTGTGTGGTGTGTGTGTGTGTGTGTGTGTGTGTGTGTGTGTGTGTGTGTGTGTGTGTGTGTGTGTGTGTGTGTGTGTGTGTGTGTGTGTGAGCGTGCGTGCTTGCGTGCGTTTAAGTGGGCATGTGTTAAGAAGCACGGTTTGGCGGGTCATGTTTCGGAGGACGCATTACTCGACCTTCGCCTCCCGAGCCCGTTGGGGAGTTGCAGCGATGAGACAAGATCGAAATTGGGGAGAAAAGGGGGGTAAAAAATAGAAACCCTCTCTGAGCCTCTTGGTGTCAGATCTTATGCTTTGATACCGTCTGACGGACGGTAAGGGAGTGAACAGCTCATGTCTGGGGTGTGTGGGATCCTTGACGATGCTGCTGGACTTCCTCAGGCACCGTTTCAAGTAGATGTCCTGTATGGGTGGGAACACAACCCTTCAGACCACCAGCAATAGTACAATATCTGAAAATGTGGGACAGACCACCCCTTCTGACCACCCCTGAAAGTCAGAATAACCATGTTCCACATCATCATGGTGATGTGCCAAGTGACACTTTGCTTCTTTAAAACTTGACTACTGACATGCAAAAGATTCTGGGACTGTATTGACAATGGACTAATGAAAATAATACTAAAATATAGTTTTGGAGGGAATTTTTCTTTTTAAGTGTTAAACCCTGAGAGGGCTGTTTGGACAGATGGGAGCTGCCCCCATCAGGATGACAGGAGAAACAGCAACCATCCCATTATTATCCTGCTATAATAATGGAAAGGTTTTGTCGATCTTATATGATTTACCCCTAATGAATTTCAAAGCCATGCTATTATGTTATTAACTGATTAATTTACTTTAGTTTGTTTCTGACATGGAAAGTCAACATTTTCACACTCGCAGCAACAGCCGTCGTAGAAATAGGAAATACCTTGAACATCTTTACAATATTTACAGTATTTTCAGGACTGTAGTGTTTCAATCCTTTCAGGACGAGTCGGTTCAGTGTTCTCCTACTTACATAATGCCTTCACCACCTATTTTTGGTTCTCTCCTCTTCACAAGAATCAGTGTTGTTGTTTATCCTGGAATCTGGCCAGCAACTCACAGGAATTCATTTGAAGGAGAGGAAATCAATTTCATTTTCTGCAAAGCACTCCAGAACATCCAATCCCAGCAGGTCTCTGAGTAAAAAAACAATTTTTTTCTCGATTTTTCAAATGCAATCGAAACAAGCATAAGGAGGGTGATTATCTTTGGGATTATTGGGTGTTTCACATCGAAATTAACCTGTGAAACTTTGGAACCAGGCAAAATATATTTTTTTTATTGATTGTGTTCCTGGTAGTACCTTCCAAACTAGAACAGTTTCTCCTGTATATTTCGCAGAGATGAGGAGAAAACTAACACAAATCTTAATGATGATTCATTTGGAAAGACCCACCTTTTTCTAGCATCCTCCAAGTTTGGTGCAGGGCCCCAAGCCTATCAAAAAGATTCAGAGGCTTTGGCCAGGAAAAATGTGGTTTGGAACTATGAACTCTCCAATGTATTGATTTGAATGCTTGGTTGCTCATCTTCTCTCTGGTGGCAGTATTTCAAACGGACCCATTAGCAGTTGGTTATTTTCTCTATTTTTCTGTCTAAGCCATACAACTTTTTCGTAATCTCTTTTTGTGTTTTCTCAAGCCAATCAAATCAAATGTTATTTGTCACATGTTCCGAATACAACTGTTGTAATGCTTATTTACAAGACCGTAACCAACAATGCAGTTTTAAGAAAAATAAGTGTTAAGTAAAAAATTGATAAGTGAAAAATAGAGCAGCAGTAAAATAACAGTAGGGAGGCTATATACAGGGGGTACCAGTACAGAGTCAATGTGGAGGCTATATACAGGGGGTACCAGTACAGAGTCAATGTGGAGGCTATATACAGGGGGTACCAGTACAGAGTCAATGTGGAGGCTATATACAGCGGGTACCAGTACAGAGTCAATGTGGAGGCTATATACAGGGGGTACCAGTACAGAGTCAATGTGGAGGCTATATACAGCGGGTACCAGTACAGAGTCAATGTGGACGCTATATACAGCGGGTACCAGTACAGAGTCAATGTGGACGCTATGTGTCCCTCAATGTGGAGGGACAAAGCAAGTAGTCTGTGTAGCCATTTGATTAGCTGTTCAGGAGTCTTATGGCTTGGGGGTAGAAGCTGTTAAGAAGCAACAAACAGTGCCAATTCGAGGAATATTATTGCTGGGGGATGTTGCCTTTACAAATCATTATTCAACCTCCACATCAGATGAAAGGGCAATTTTTACTGACTACAAACCTTGATCTGTCCTGTGCAGACAGGATTTTGGAGGGTATTGCATTCATCAAATTAGGATTCAAAGAACTGTGCTATCCATCACCATATACAAGTCCACCAAGACCAGTGGGATCCCTGATTATACTGTACACTCATAGTTGTACATTACTCTAGTCCCTGCTCCTAACGCCAGTGGCAATGCCAATATTGATTCATTCAATAATCATTATTTTTCACCTGTGGTCGTCTTGCAGAATGCCAGAGTGCTGTTTAAGATCCGTGTGGTGGCAGGATCAGCGTCCTACAGCTACCTCTCCCCCCAGGATGGACGGCCGCTCTACCACCCAGCAGTGAACAGGTGAGACAGACAGCCTCTGCAGGCCACATACTGTAGCTAGCTAAGCGTCTGCGTGTCAGACAGTAAGGTAGTGAGATGAGAAGGTAAGGCCGCGAACAGGCGCTTCATCAAGCTAAAGTGAAGCAGTAGAGGTGTTCAAGCAAGTCTTCCAAGCATTTCAAGAGTAACGTGTCAAAACCACAGTTTCTTCCCTCTACATTTAGTATGGCTAGTTCTTTACTGAGAGGCAGTCCATACTGTGTGGTGGATTATGTAATGCCCTTTTCTTACAGCAGTGAAATATGCAGCCATTTTGTAATGTTCCTTTTCAGGAGAGGGTGTCTAATGGTTTACATTCTGTGGAAGCTAATTGCTATTTTAAAGGGTGCTTTATTAAGGCAGAATTCCTCAAGTTGCTTAGAAATGTCCATTCGTCCATTTGAATGGTTGCTGGGGGGCGTGGTGCTTTTAAAGTGCATGTGTGCACAGTATTCAGAACACTTCTATTTGATGATGGTGCTACAAGACCCATTCATGTATTGATATTTCAGTAATATTGCTGCACCGGTGCCCCTAAAAGGTTTATGTGATTCTTTTTTTTAACCTTCAACAACACCATCAGTAAAAACATTTAGCATTTCAATCAATAGCTTTCCCTTACTTTGGAAAATAAAGCGATAGGAAGGAACATTCTTCTTCCAGCATATAGTTTGTCTGCTATCCCACTTCGCTCCTTTGACCAGTATAGATGCATTTATCCTGTTGCTATTTTGTGGGTGTCCATAGCCAGCCTTCATCATGAGCAGGGCTGTGTAGAGTCATAATAGTAGCTGTGATGGTGGTAAATGAAAGCAGCTATAGCCTGTGGAGAGATACATGTACTGTCTCTACAGATCTGAAATCTCCGGGGCTCATACTGAGAGGCACCCCGTAGCCATGAAGATCACTGTGTAATGAAATTCTGTTTGAAGTGTTCGCTTGAAGAGTTCAGCTGGCTTTGATTGACTCTCAGCCCAGAATATAATGTAGTTTACCTGAAGGATCCCCAGAGCAAAATATTTATACAGTCATAGACATTGTGATAGTGAACTTACTATTCTACTCTCTGCCAAGAAAACTGTAGGCAATCTTGCCAGCTGCTCTGAGAGATATTTCTGAATTCAAATACTGTATAATTGAGTCCTTTTGAGACTGGATGGATCTCTCGAGGCCATTATAAAAGCACAACTGTCACAGACGTTTTGAGTCAAGAAAACACGCTCCATTGTAGTAGAGACTGAAAAATAAATTGTTTCTCTGTATTGTCCCCATTCCACCTCTTCTACTGCTCATGAATAACTAGCATTAAGGAAAATCCCCAATTAATCTGTCACAAATTGTTTAAAATCCCACCTACTATTTATTTCCTATTTATAACTGACCTAATTAGTGGAGCTGGGTTTCTGGTGGGGCTCTATCACACCAAGAATAGCCTCATGCATTGTTTTAGCTGTTAGGGTTTGGTAAAGCACATAAAACTTGACTTTTACATTAAATCAATCTGATTCATAACATGCTTTAGGAAAGGAAAGGGAAAGGACCCCAACATGATGATATCCAATGCTGTCAGGGTTTCAAGGGGCCTACAGTAACGTTAACACAGACTCTGAATGAAAAGCTAATGTTGAACTACTTTCTTGACCGGACTAAGATTCAACTCGGATCAAAACATTGTCTTTATTGTGCGTCTGATTAAATCACCATGGGAGCATACCAGAGTTGCGGGCATTCCTTTTTTCTTCAACTACTTTCTTACCATCGATTTCTTTCTTACCATTTAAACATATGTTGTTGTGTGAATAGTTTGTGGATATTCTGTTTATTCAGCCTCTGAAAACGCACTTCTGAAAGCATTATCTACAAATCCATGATCTACTCCTTTTTGTGAATCCCAGTGTGGTGGATGTTTAATTGTAAGGTCCTGCTGACACCTAGTGGCTGTACAGAGTCTATAAACACATGCTGCTGCACAAAGACCCTCTGAAAAGGTCTCGATGCCGCATTTCCAATGGGGATTTACCTTGGTGTTTTACGCCAGAAGGCTCAGACTTTTCTGTTTCCATCTATGTGGGCTGGCACCTATGTCTCACGAGGCCATGGCTCTGCTCTGACTTGGAGCCATGGCAAAGCCCTGGGTACTTTTCAGCTGGCATTTACATGATGGCTAATTCTGAACTTTAACACCTTCTCGCAAAACAACATTATTCTTGAATGATGCAGAGCTTGATGATTCTGCTCGCAAATAAGTCTTTAGTGCCACACTCCTAATGGAAAAATAACAGCGCAGTTTACATCAGAGGTCCCCAAACTGGTTTGCCCCGCCACCCTATTTTGATATTAAAAAATTTTGTGACCCCACCATGTAAAAAGAAAAGTGATGAAATCAACGGCCAATGTTTACTTATTTAATTGGGCTATGACAATCTATTACAAATCAATCTGATAATACTTTTGACAGTAATCATTTTCTATGATCTTCTGTACAGAAAATAACAATCATTGATGATGTTCTTTTCCCTGATTTAGTGCCTGATCTTGTCCACTCTGTTCTAATAAGGCTTGTGGGCATTGTAGAGGGAAACAGACACACATGTGACACACATGTGAAGGGGTCATAATATTTTATATATCTTAAACCGTTCAAAGGATAGAGCCACATTTGTAGGAAGAAAACAGAGACCTGTCTGTTTATTACAACCACATCTAGCGGCTACCGGAGGTTACTGACATAACCCCAGTTCTATGAACCAAGCAGGATCTTTTCTCCAGAGTTTCTCTTGTGACCCCATCTTCAAATCTTGAGACCCCACATGGGGTTGCAACCCCTAGTTTGGGAAACACTGGCCTACATTAACATAAAACACTGGTGGGCCACTGGTGAGGAGGGTAAGACTCAATGGAAAGCACCTTAACAAAATGTACATACCACCTGAATAATAGATGGACAGTAAGGGATTATGCTGAAGTTTTACCTTGCTAATCTGATGACCTTTGACCCTTTTGTTCCCAGAGCTCTTAATCTCTGTGGCTCAGGAGGACCACCCCATGTGAAGCTCATCATCGAGTGGGAACACAGAATCAAAGACTGGTCAGTCAATCTCAGTGACAGTCTAAAACTTTCTAGCCCTGAATTATTGTCGACCAACTGTAATCATAAAACAGTATGTATGCTGCTGCACATGCCTTATTTTATTAATGCCTGGCAGCCTCTTTCTCTCTCTGTGTACATGTTCCCAACTGTCTGTCTGTCTGTCTGTCTGTCTGTCTGTCTGTCTGTGTGTGGTCGGTCTCCTGCAGCCTTTTTGGGAACATCCAGGAGGAGGTGGTGAAGGATGCTGAGAGTGTGAGAGGCCAGCATCAGCAGCACGTCCAGCAGCACAATTGTACCCTGGACGAGTGCTTTCAGCTCTACACTAAAGAGGAACAGGTACATTATCTCCTCCTACGGTCAGGCAACAACCACTGCTGAGTCCAATCTGTTGTCTCACTATAGTCTTAGACAAGGGTGTCAAACTCATTCCACGGAGGGCCTTGTGTCAGCTGGTTTTTGTTTTTTTGTTTCAATTAAGCCCTAGACAACCAGGTGAGTTGAGTCCCTTACTAATTAGTGACCTTAATTCATCAATCAAGTCCAAGGGAGCAGCGTAAACCCGCAGACACTCGGCCCTCAGTGGAATGAGTTTGACATGTGTCATAGAACCTTATGTACCGAACCCACTGACTGAATGACTGACGAGGAACAAGGAAATCCTTCCTACCTGTGATTTTCATTATACACTGTATTTTTGTTTATAGGGGAGACTGCCTCTAGTTTGAAACAGTCCTTTAAGGGAAATTCATCCAAATTGCTAATTCATTAATCGTATGCTACCTTAAAAATAAGATGCACATTTATTATTTGGGTGAACAATCCCTTTAAGGACATCATTATGGAATCCATAATGCTTCTTACAGACCGCCCCAGTATTATAAGATGCAACGTCAACAGTAACATCAAAGGATGTGAATGCTGTGGCATGATGCCAAGAACAAAATCTGCCTTCAGTCGAATCAATCAAGATGACCTGAGGTGGAATTAATCTTTCCAATTGGGCTCTTATTTTCCCGTCCGTGGAGTGTTGGGATTCTATTAGAGCTGTGAATGGACTGTGTTTCTGCTGGGAACTGTATGCTCTCGCTTAACTGTACCTACACCCAGATCAGTGTCTAAACGACTTATGAATCAGAATACGTCTTTCCCTTCGAATGCTTGATTGATCTTCCTGCTCCCAGTTATACTGTACCACAATATATTGTTTACAGTCATGCCCCATCGCTCTGCCCCATCCACACCTCTTTATATGAAGAGGTTGTTTCAGGGAACGTTCTGAATATCCAAATCAGATCAAATGTTGTTTGTCACATGTGCCGAATACAACAGGTAGACCTTAGAGTGAAATGCTTACTTACAAGCCCTTAACCAACCATGCAGTTTTAAGAAAAATACCTTTAAAAAGTAAGAAATAATAGTAAGAAATAATTAAAGAGCAGCAGTAAAATAACAATAGCAAGGCTATATACAGGGGGTACCGGTACTATCAGGTATCAAGGTAAGACCCAAGTGCAGACTGTGTGAAGGGGCAGGCAAATGACAGGTCAAGGCAGGCAGGGGTCGATAATCCAGAGTAGGAGCAAAGGTACTGGACGGCAGGCAGGCTCAGGGTCAGGGACAGGCAGAGTGGTCAGGCGGGCGGGTACAGGGTCAGGACAGGGAAGGGAAGGGTCAAAAACCAGGAGGACGAGAAAAAGAGAGGCTGGGAAAAGACAGGAGCTGACAGGAACAAACGCTGGTAAGCTTGACAAACAAGACCAACTGGCACAGACAGACAGAAAACACAGGTATAAATACCCAGAGGATAAGTGTAAGGTGGGCAACACCTGGAGGGGGTGGAGACAAGCACAAGGACAGTGAAACAGATCAGGGCGTGACAGGTACAGAGTCGATGTGCAGGGGGCACCGGTTAGTTGAGGTAATATGTACATGTAGGTAGAGTTATTGAAGTGACTATGCATAGATAATAACAGAGGATAGCATAGGAGGGAGGGGCAATGCAAATAGTCTGGGTAGCCATTTGATTAGATGTTCAGGAGTCTTATGGCCTGGGGCTAAAAAGTGTTTAGAAGCCTCTTGGACCTAGACTTGGAGCTCCGGTACCGCTTGCTTTGCGGTAGCAGAGAGAACAGTCTATGACTAGGGTGGCTTTTTATGCCTTCCTCTGTCACCGCCTGGTATAGAGGTCCTGGATGGCAGGAAGCTTGGCCCCGGTGATGTACTGGGCCGTACGCACTACCCTCTGTAGTGCCTTGCGGTCGGAGGCCGAGCAGTTGATATACCATGCAGTGATGCAACCCGTCAGGATGCTCTCGATGGTGCAGCTGTAGAACCTTTTGAGGATCTGAGAACCCATGCCAAATCTTTTCAATTTCCTGAGGGGGAATAGGTTTTGTCGTGCCCTCTTCACGACTGTCTTGGTGTGCTTGGACCATGTTAGTTAGGTAATAGAGGTGTACGTGAATTTCAAAGCCTGTAATTTGGTTTATGTAATACGCTTATAAAGTTGACATGTGTGATAGATGTCCAGAACATGTCCTCCTCAAGAGCCTTCTCTTAGTTTCTTCCTGGACATTGTTTGAGTCCTATGTCTGTTTCTGATAGGAGTGAATCATTTCCCATTGCCATTCATGAGGCAAATGACTAGGCTTTCTTTAGCTCCATTTGTGACCAGATTAGTATCCTCAACTGAACATGAAGATTATTGGATACAGCTGCCTCCATCTCCTTCCTCCACTCTTCTTCATGCACACTAATCAGAGGGATTAGAGTGCCGGAGGCGGTCGCCCCAGCAACAGGTTGTGAAAGTGACTGAAAAATTCGGCTTCACATACTGTTCTGATGAAACAGACACGGTCTCATGCACAGAGCTATCACTGAAGACCACCGCGACCTGTATCAGACCACGTTTCATGTCTAAAACATTGTCCACCAGCTTCAAACTGCTGGAAAAACAATATTTTTGCTTATTGAAAATATATTTCATAGCGATTTAGATGGTACAATGATTCCCTACACTATTCAGTGCTTGCTTTCTCACATAAACTGAAATTGAGCGGACAATGTCGAATTTTTGCAACCAGGAATGAGCGATTTTCACTAAATAACACAGCCATAAAGTCAGAACAGCTGCCGCTCCGGCGGGATAAATCAATAGGAAAAGCACACAGCCAATCACAACACTGGTGGGTAAGTAATACTGTGAAATATTATCATTCCACAATTAGCGGAAGATACATTATGGACATTTTCTGAAATTACAATACAAAAATGTAAAACAATCCAATGTAGCACCTTGAGAGAGTGTTATGAAATGATTTCAGTGGGTTGATTGAGGGACAAGATTTATTTTTTTTATTTTTTTTATTTTTTTTTACATGGATGAATACTCTTGTCTTTCTTGCCCTCTCTCTGTTTCTCTGTCTCTCTCTTTCTCTGTTTCTCTCTCTCCCTGTTTCTCTCTCTCTCTCTCCCTGTTTCTCTCTCTCTTTCTCTCTCCCTCTTGCCCTCTCTCTGTTTCCCTGTCTCTCTCTCTCTCTCTCTCTCTCTCTCTCTCTTGCCCTCTCTCTGTTTCAATGTCTCTCTCTCTCTCTGTTTCTCTGTCTCTCTCTCCCTCTCTCTCTCTCTCTCTCTCCCTGTTTCTCTGTCTCTCTCTCCCTCTCTCTCTCTCTCTCTCTCTCTCTCTCTCTCGCCCTCTCTCTCTCTCTCTCTCTCTCTCTCGCCCTCTCTCTGTTTCCCTGTCTCTCCACCTGTCTCTCTCTCTCTCTCTCTCTTTCTGCCAGCTGGCTCCAGACGATGCATGGAAATGTCCCCACTGTAAGCAGCTGCAACAGGGCATGGTGAAAATGAGCCTGTGGACGCTGCCTGACATCCTCATCCTCCACCTCAAGCGCTTCCGGCAGGTGGGCGAGCGCCGCAACAAGCTGGCCACGCTGGTGCGCTTCCCCCTAGACGGCCTAGACATGGCGCCCCATGTGGTGAAGAGGAGTCAGAGCACCCGGCTGCCCCCCCACGGTCCTCTGCTCCCCGGCCCCCTGCACCCGGCCTGGAAACAGCCCTGCCCACCCGACGTGGCCCCTCCAGACTTCCTATATGACCTCTATGCCGTATGTAACCACCACGGAGGCATGCACGGGGGACATTACACAGGTTTGTATGGAGGGACTGTCTGGCTGTCATGTTCACATCCTGTAAATGTTCTATGAAATATCAATCTCATTGAAAGTGGTCTTAATCAGCAAGGTGTCTTGAAGTGAGATCCAGTCCAAAAATGTGTTTGATGATAAAGATAAAGATATGGTGGTGGTTTCTTCAGTCTGTATGTAAGTACCGGTGTCTGTGTCTCTGTGCAGCGTTCTGCAGGAACTCATTGGACGCCCAGTGGTATGGGTATGATGACAGCAGTGCAGAGCCAGTCACAGAGGGGGAGGTGTGCACACGGGGAGCCTACATCCTCTTCTACCAGAGACGCAACACCATCCCTCCATGGTCAGCCAGCTCCTCTCTCAGAGGTGAGCCGTGTTGAAGTCCTTTAATTAACACGGTCTACAATATGTCCTGCAGTTCTATTGTGTCATTTCAATAGATGATATATACCAATTGGTTCTGGAAGAATACTGACCTTTACTAAGTCCATGTAATGGAAATAAGGCTTCTGAAATCCATTATTGGTGAAATGATGGCTTTCGTCGCCCAATAATGAATGGCACTACACTGACAGTATCCAGACATTTTTTGAATTTAAAGCATTAATGTTGAAATCAAAAGAGTATATGATTGGCAGTGTGTAATGACCTTGTCCATCGTAGGATGGAGGTACAGTGAAGGCATCTGCATACTAGGTTTGGTTTGCTCCTAGCAGAACTCGGATAGGCAAAGTGAACGTGTACTCCCTTAAAAGACTTTCACTTGAAAAACGAGAAAAAAAGCTTCAATAGTACTGTTTGTCCCTCTTGAGACGCCATAGCCAGTATACACTTCCTCAAAATAGTCCGAATTAATCTAAGATAACTCAAGAAATCTGTCATTCATTTAGATGTTTTTGATCTTAGTCGTGCATTTTTTACATATAACTAAGATGTTTGGTGCAGTATTTCACAATGAAAAGTTTATTGAAGAATCCCTACTGTTGACCAATCACCGACAAAGGGGCATAGACTTCGGATACCAAACTAACAACAACTAACAAAATGTTGTTATAATATATGCGCAAACTCTTCCGAAATGTTTCGCCTACTGTCCCTCTCTAGGAAAAAGAGACAGGTTTGTATGTATTAGCTGTGTTGAGAGTCCAGTAGATGGCACTTAGCTCTCTATAACTTCTACTTCTACAGGCTCCACCAGCTCCTCCACATCAGACCACTGGCTGATCCGTCTGACGCGGGACAGT
Organism: Oncorhynchus clarkii lewisi; assembly: GCF_045791955.1. Lineage (NCBI taxonomy): Eukaryota > Metazoa > Chordata > Actinopteri > Salmoniformes > Salmonidae > Oncorhynchus > Oncorhynchus clarkii. The sequence goes on from NC_092159.1 coordinate 47,206,851, forward strand.
AATAGGGGCAGCCTGTTCTCTGGGGGGTCCACCTCTGGCCCTCCTGGCCCCACACCAACCCCCGAATCCCCAGAGCTCCCTGTGTTCGAGGACGAGCCTCTTAAAACAGAGACAGGTGAGTAGCCCATTGGGACACCATTTCCCCAGTATGTCTCTAAATAAATAAAACCACTATGGCTCGCTGTGTCTGATTGGTCTGAAGTTCTGGTTGTTAATCAAAGAGAATTATCTCTGTGTATAGGGATTTCATTACATCATTAAAAAGTAGATGATTATGTAGATAAGTCGATCAATGAACCATTATAAAAGAGGAGGAATATGAGAAAGAATCCTAACGGTGTTTGTTTTTTCTTCTGGGTCCAGATGGGTTTGAGAATAAGCCATTTGTCCGAGGCACTCAGGGCAGGAGCGTGAGCATGAGGTCACCCACTAAGGACACCCTGAGCAAAGTACTGCCCCTGCGCTGGTCCTTTGGTTCCAAGGACCGCCCCAAACCCTCCGCCCCCAGACGAGGGGAGCTGGTGGAGTACCTGGAGTCAGGGCGCAGGCCGCGGTGCACCAAGGACCCCATCATCACCCTAGTGGCCACCCCACCCCAGGGCGGGCACAGGGACCTGGGCAGCTCCCCCAGTGGGAGCAGCCTGAGCTGCATGGACAGGTCCAACTCTGAGGCCTGCGACTCCCCAAGAGTACCAGAGGGCCAGAGCAGGCCTGCCGTAGAGAGGAGCTCCAGCCTGGGGCTCAGTATTATCACTAAAGTCAGGGATGACAGCTCACTTGGCCGGAGGTCCTCCAAGAGGTTCAGGCAGGACCAGGGCAGGACCCTGGACCCTCACCCCCATAGAGGCTCTACTGATGGGGTCCACATCAGCCACAGTGCCCCCCCAAGTAGGGACTCCACACTGAAGAGACCCAAGGCCCAAGCAGGGATGACCTCCAGGGTAGGGGTGCTGCAGGCTGGTCTACAGCCTGAGGAGAGGAAGGGGATGAGGGGTCAGGAGGTAAGGAGCCACGACAGCCTCTTGTCCTTTTTCAAATCAGGCTTCCTGAAGAAAGACACTCAGAGGACACCTAGCAAGGGAGAGGAAGTCCGGGCCAATGGCCATGGACGAACCAGCAAGGTGGCAAACGGTAGTTTGTCTAAACTCTCCCTCTCCAATGGGACCCTGAACGGTGTAGCGCTGGAGGAATACAGGGCCAACGGCGCTCCTAGAAGTGACTGCCGTCACAGCAAAGGGCAGCTTGTCAACGGGAGGGCAGGGAGTCACAGCTCTGCTGCTGACATCAAGCGTGCCCACAGCTCCAGTAACATCCAGAGCAAACTGGACTTGACCCTGCGCAGGTGTTCCTCTCTGCAGAGGAACGGGCAGGTAGCTCCCCCGGCCCCCCGCAGCAGCCTGGCCACAGACAAGCCCAGCTATGCCACCCTGCAGCGGGCACGCTACAGCACCACCTCCCTGGGCAGGCAGCAGAGACCCGTCCCCGAGTCCTGCTTCTGACTCCCTCCGCACCGCTAGGCTAATTGGCTGCTGCCACAGCAGTAGAGTTATCTGGCGTGTGTGTCTCTTTATTTAGAGTTTGTGCCAATGCTACTGTCAGGGTTAGCATGTTAGGGTGAGCTGAGCAGTCTGGCCACCACTGCTAGAGCAGAGGAATAGTCACAGTGTTACTATAAGACAGGTTCTTAGGGGAGGCTTTGCCAACAGTAATGCAGTGCGTAACAGTTAACTGTCTGTCATAGTCTTCTGTTTAATGTAAGTGCCTCTGTGACAGTTCAGAATGATTGTTTGTTGAACACTGGAACCACGCTATTGATTGACACACATCACATCCAGACGGTCACCAGGTCTCTGTAGTATAGCCAGCAGAGCTGTTGTTTCTGAAGGGCACCATGAACCCTCTGTTAACACTGATGTTTATTGACGTATTGTCTTTGTGTGTACATGAATCTATGCAGACTGTGTACAATGGAGAGGTAACCCTGCTGCATTCTGATCATATTTATTCCACAAACATGTCAAGCATCTTTCTTGGTTGTATGCTGTCCTTGATTTTCTATTGATGTAGCCGTGGAGGAATATCCTGCACGAAAGGATTCAATTAAATGATTGTCTGTCTGTGCTTCCACAGCAAACTGTTTGCTGGGACCTCATACACTTATGTTATTGCTAATATTCATCATGTATAATCTTCTGTCAGTGGCAACTGGCAACTGAAAGAAATAAGTACTGTAATAACCTGGTTGTTACACACCTGTTACTGACTACCGTACGGTAACGACGGTGTTTGATTGGAGGAGAAGTAAGGGTAGAGGAATGAAATGCCGATTTATGTTCGTAACTAACATGATTGAAATACTGGGTTGAAAAGAGGGTAGTTGGCACACCATGTACTCCAGCACAGTGATGGTCTTGTATACTCAACAATAGATCTAATGGATCTTGAACCAAAGTTTGTGTCAATCAGAACATTCATCAGGACCCTGATAAAGGTCTAGATAATCTAGTTGAAGATGCATTGTGGAGCATACAAGAATACCAGACAATATCTTGGACTTTCTATTTTAATCTAAATGGAGAAAAAAATCATCAGAAAGAGTACATTGACTTGTGTGGACTTAGATGGGTGCTATTATGTGATGGTGAACTGTTGTGGAACCTCCTCACACCAGTGGATTAGGTCAGCCCCTTCTAGAGCAGCAGGGACAGACTGACAGCCAATTTCAAGGCTTTTAATGTCACTCCCTGTATCTCCCCACTGCTGAGCTCCAGAGAAAGTTACTGCCTGTGTTTCACAATAACTCACCAGGGGGGATTAAACCTGCTCCCTTGTTGCCATGGCAAACTCCCTTAAAGATACCAACTGTGAAGGTGCTGCTGTCTGATGTACTCTGCAGAGGGGCAGGGATGTCTTGATTTTCATTCATTTTCAACCCAAAACATCTCTTGCCTAAGGTTCCAATATACAGTGGGGCAAAAAAGTATTTAGTCAGCCACCAATTGTGCAAGTTCTCCCACTTAAAAAGAAAAAAAAAGAAAATCACATTGTAGGATTTTTAATGAATTTATTTGCAAATTATGGTGGAAAATAAGTATTTGGTCAATAACAAAAGTTTATCTCAATACTTTGTTATATACCCTTTGTTGGCAATGACAGAGGTCAAACGTTTTCTGTGAGTCTTCACAAGGTTTTCACACACTATTGCTGGTATTTTGGCCCATTCCTCCATGCAGATCTCCTCTAGAGCAGTGATGTTTTGAGGCTGTTGCTGGGCTGTTGCTGGGCAACACAGACTTTCAACTCCCTCCAAAGATTTTCTATGGGGTTGAGATCTGGAGACTGGCTAGGCCACTCCAGGACCTTGAAATGCTTCTTACGAAGCCACTCCTTCGTTGCCTGGGCGGTGTGTTTGGGATCATTGTCATGCTGAAAGACCCAGCCACGTTTCATCTTCAATGCCCTTGCTGATGGAAGGAGGTTTTCACTCAAAATCTCACGATACTTGGCCCGAAACAGCCCCAAAGCATGATGTTTCCACCCCCATGCTTCACAGTAGGTATGGTGTTCTTTGGATGCAACTCAGCATTCTTTGTCCTCCAAACACGACGAGTTGAGTTTTTACCAAAAAGTTATATTTTGGTTTCATCTGACCATATGACATTCTCCCAATCCTCTTCTGGATCATCCAAATGCTTTCTAGCAAACTTCAGACGGGCCTGGACATGTACTGGCTTAAGCAGGGGGACACGTCTGGCACTGCAGGATTTGAGTCCCTGGCGGCGTAGTGTTTTACTGATGGTAGGCTTTGTTACTTTGGTCCCAGCTCTCTGCAGGTCATTCACTAGGTCCCCCCGTGTGGTTCTGGGATTTTTGCTCAACGTTCTTGTGATCATTTTGACCCCACGGGGTGAGATCTTGCGTGGATCCCAAGATCGAGGGAGATTATCAGTGGTCTTGTATGTCTTCCATTTCCTAATAATTGCTCCCACAGTTGATTTCTTCAAACCAAGCTGCTTACCTGTTGCAGATTCAGTCTTCCCAGCCTGGTGCAGGTCTACAATTTTGTTTCTGGTGTCCTTTGACAGCTCATTGGTCTTGGCCATAGTGGAGTTTGGAGTGTGACTGTTTGAGGTTGTGGACAGGTGTCTTTTATACTGATAACAAGTTCAAACAGGTGCCATTAATACAGGTAACGAGTGGAGGACAGAGGAGCCTCCTAAAGAAAAAGTTACAGGTCTGTGAGAGCCAGAAATATTGCTTGTTTGTAGGTGACCAAATAGTTATTTTCCACCATAATTTGCAAATAAATTCATAAAATATCCTACAATGTGATTTTCTGGATTTTTTTTCTCTTTTTTTTTTTCTTTTTTTCTTTGTCTGTCATAGTTGAAGTGTACCTATGATGAAAATTACAGGCCTCTCTCATCTTTTTAAGTGGGAGGACTTGCACAATTGGTGGCTGACTAAATACTTTTCTGCCCCACTGTACATGACGATCTATTACATTAAATGAAGATCATTGAGTAACTTTTCCTATAGAGTGCTGTAATGCATTTTAATTGTCAGCCATAGGGTACATGCCAATTCAGATATATGCACATTCTGTGTATGTTCTAGTCAGTGCATATTTCCCAGCAACCATGGATGGAAACCTATGATGTGTGTTTTATGTTACATGTGTTTGAGCTTACATCAACTGTATATGAATATATGTAGTAGTAATACAGATAATACCAACACAATGGCATACAGTGCTTCTGTAAAGGGAAAAACACCATTAGAGTAAATGTATTTATCTATTAGATTTCTGAGTTACTTAATTACTTAGGCCCATCGCCCCATGAGAAGCATAGGCCATCAACTGGCCATCAACTGAGTTGACTTCATGTATCTGAAATTATCTAGAATTTAAACCCAATGAAATTATACAATAATTTACTATTCTCCTAAACTATAATGTTAATGTGTAGGACATATACAGTATGATTGTGTTAGCAGACATACAGTAGTAGCTATGCAATATACTGGACCATATGGGATGCCCCATATGGTGTCCCCATATGATGACACTACACCATCAACCATCTTGACAAATTGGTTGATGACACCTACACCATCAACCATCATCACAAATTGGTTGATGACACTACACCATCAACCATCTTGACAAATTGGTTGATGACACGACACCATCAACCATCATAACAAATTGGTTGATGACACGACACCATCAACCATCATGACAAATTGGTTGATGACACCTACACCATCAACCATCATGACAAATTGGTTGATGACACTACACCATCAACCATCATGACAAATTGGTTGATGACACCTACACCATCAACCATCATGACAAATTGGTTGATGACACTACACCATCAACCATCTTGACAAATTGGTTGATGACACGACACCATCAACTATCATGACAAATTGGTTGATGACACGACACCATCAACTATCATGACAAATTGGTTGATGACACGACACCATCAACTATCATGACAAATTGGTTGATGACACGACACCATCAACCATCATGACAAATTGGTTGATGACACGACACCATCAACCATCATGACAAATTGGTTGATGACACGACACCATCAACCATCATGACAAATTGGTTGATGACACGACACCATCAACTATCATGACAAATTGGTTGATGACACGACACCATCAACTATCATGACAAATTGGTTGATGACACGACACCATCAACATTGTCTGATGACACGACACCATCAACATTGTCTGATGACACGACACCATCAACATTGTCTGATGACACGACACCATCAACATTGTCTGATGACACGACACCATCAACATCGTCTGATGACACGACACCATCAACATTGTCTGATGACACGACACCATCAACATTGTCTGATGACACGACACCATCAACATTGTCTGATGACACGACACCATCAACATTGTCTGATGACACTAGCTCAAATGTTATGCCTTTATTTTTTTCGCTTGTTCTCATCAATTTGGTTTCTGCAATCTTATTTAACTTTGTTTACCAAAACGAGCACTTGTTTTGGAAATGACCCTAAATGAAGGATGCTTTCCTTGGGAGGGCATGGGTTGACTATATTTTATATGCAACTTTTGTAAAAGTCTACATTTTATACCTGATTTGTAATTATGTAAATGAAGGCTCCAGATGATCAAATCAGATAATGTATGCTTCTGATTAGAGAGCAACGTCAGGATAAAGCACAAGTGGACTTAACATATATATTGTATCTGCCTCTAATATCTGCTTATTACCATACTGGAATTTATTTGAATTGCAAATTAAACACAGCTTTTCTCACTACTTCTCTCTTTATTATATCATAATACAAACCAAGAGATATTCAATTGCATGTGTCATTGTATCTGTCTAACTTGGACTTTAAACTGCCTCGGGTTCTGATCATTTCCATATCACATCATACCAGCTTAACTTACAAAACCAAGGTGTAGGGAACAACTGATTAACAAAAGTTGATATATTGTGGAGAAAAAAAATTGTATTCCAAATTTTTCTTAAATTCATAATCCAGTGTGTCATACACGTTTTGTTGATATTGAGAGAGCACATTTCAAATAGTTCTCTTGCCATGTGAGCTGTGCTCTTAGGGAAATGTATGCCTTTCTTACACACACCTTTCCTACTCACTTCTCAGTAGTTGGCATTCAGACTTACCTTATGCAGGTGTGTAACAGGCTTTACAGGCGTGGCTTACAGAATTCCTTGTGGAGTTTTCATTCAATAGGGTTTTCAGTACATTTATCTAAAGCCATCCCTTTAAATTGGGTGTACCTTTAATTTGAGTTTTCTCTACAGACTCGGTTCAGAATATTAGGGATCAATGAAATAAAGTCATTTAAATTAGAGGTTATGATTATGATTATGATTTTTCAACACCGGTACCGATTATTTGAGGCCGAAACCGGCTTTTTTTGGTATATATATATATTTGTAATAATGACAATTACAACACTACTGAATGAACAATGAACACTTTTATATTAACTCAATATAATACATAAATAAAATCTATCTAGTCTCAAATAAATAATGAAACATGCTCAATTTGGTTTAAATAATGCAAAAACACAGTGTTGGAGAAGAAAGTAAAAGTGCAATATGTGCCATGTAAAATAGCTAACAGGTCTATTTTTCTCCACTTCCTGTCTGACTGACGTGCCCAAAGTAAACTGCCTGTTACTCAGGCCCAGAAGCCAGGATATGCATATAATTAGTACCATTGGATAAAAAAACATTTTGAAGTTTGTAGAAATGTTAAAATAATGTATGAGACTATAACACAATTGATATGGTAGGAGAAAATCCAAAGAAAAATCAACCAGAATTTTTTTTGTTGGAGAGCCCATGCTCTTTCAATGGAAAGCTATGGTTCCTATGCAATTCCAGCTCCCAGATTGCAATTCCTATGGCTTCCACTAGATGTCAACAGTCTTTGTTCAAGGTTTCAGGCTTGAACAGAGGACACGTTTTTTGTTTTGGTACAGGGAGTTCTTTCCGTATGAAATATTATAGTTTAATTACATTTTAGGGTACCTGAGGATTTTGACTTGTTTTAACAAAGTTTAGCGGTAGCTTTTTGGATTCCTTTCTCTGCATGTTGAGCGAGTGGATTACTCAAATCGATGGCGCCAACTAAACAGACTTTACGGGATATAAAGGTGGATCTTATCTAACAAAATGACCATGCATGTTGTAGCTGGGACCCTTGGGATTGCAAATCAGAGGAAGATTTTCAAAAGTAAATTAATATTTAATTGCTATTTGTGATTTTACAAAGCCTGTGCTGGTTAAAAAATATTTTGATTTGGGGCGCCGTTCCCAAACAATCGCATGACATGCTTTCGCTGTAAAGCCTATTGTAAATCGTACAATGCAGTTAGATTAACAATAATTTAAGCGTTTAACCTATATAAGACACTTGTATGTACCTAAATGTTTAATATCCATCATTTGTACGATTATTTACTTGAATTGCGCACCCTCCAATTTCTCCGAAAGTTTTCGACAGGTGTCCCGCTGACGGGACGCCTAGCCCTAAGAAGTTTTAAGTTCCTTGCTCAGAACATATGAAAGCTGGTGGTTCAATATTCCCAGTTCTTCAATATTCCCAGTTAAGAAGTTTCAGGTTGTAGTTATTATAGGAATTTTAACGTGTTGACTATTTCTCTCTATACCATTTGTATTTCATATACTTTTGACTATTGGATGTTCTAATAGGCACTTTAGTATTGCCAGCCTAATCTCAGGAGTTGATAGGCTTGAAGTCATAAACAGCGGCGTGAATCAAGCATTGCTAACAGCTGCTGGCAAACACAGTAAAGTTTTAATGAATGCTTACGAGCCTGCTGCTGCCTACCACCGCTCAGTCAGACTGCTCTATCAAATATCAAATCATAGACTTAATTATAATATAATAAACACAGAAATACGAGCCTTTGGTCATTAATATGGTCAAATCCGGAAACTGTCATTTCAAAAACAAAACGTTTATTCTTTAAGTGAAATACGGAACTGTTCCATATTTTATCGAACAGGTGGCAACCCTAAGTCTAAATATTGCTGTTACATTGCACAACCTTCAATGTTATGTCATAATTATGTACAATTCTGGCAAATTAGTTTGCAACGAGCCAGGCTGTCCAAACTGTTGCATATACCCTGACACTGCGTGCAATTAACGCAAGAGAAGTGACACAATTTCCCAAGTTAATTTGGCTCGCAAACATTCGTGCAACGATTGTGCTTTTATCGCGAATGCGCTTTTGTTAATTCACACTACGCCGCTGTGGACAGGTGTCTTTTATACGGGTAACGAGTTCAAACAGGTGCAGTTAATATAGGTAATGAGTGGAGAACAGGAGAGCTTCTTAAAGAAAAACTAACAGGTCTGTGAGAGCCGGAATTCTTACTGGTTGGTAGGTGATCAAATACTTATGTCATGCAATAAAATGCAAATTAATTACTTAAAAATCATACAATGTGATTTTCTGGATTCCGTCTCTCACAGTTGACGTGTATGATACAAATTACAGACCTCTACATGCTTTGTAAATGATCACAAGAACGGTGAGAAAACCTACAAAATCGGCTGTGTATCAAATACTTGTTCTCCCCACTGTAGGTATTCAGACCCTTTGCTATGAGACTCAAAATTGAGCTCAGGTGCATCCTGGGAGACTTGTCAGGATCGAGGGAAAGATAAACAGAGCAAAGTACAGCGAGATCCCTGATGAAAACCTACTCCAGAGCGCTCAGGACCTCAGACTGGGGCAATAAACAGTCATCTTATTAATCATTACCTCTTATCAAGTCATCATTCTGAACAATCGTAACTTCATGCATCTGCAAAAATTATTCCTTACTACACAAATTGGTTTAATTATTTACACGTTTATCCAAAAACTAGCTAACTAAATAATAGCACAGAAAAAACATACACACTTACTACATGAGACAAAGGTCCCTAGCGGACTGACAGAATATGGCTTTTTACACAATCCTTTTATGCACTCTGGCAAAAGGGGACATTACATCAGTCTGACACACTCTCTGACCTCACTCGGTGCATGGCTATTTACTGTGCAAGGATATACGATTGCAAGTTATCTCTTATATCTAATTAAAATCGCATTCATATCTTAGCAAAAATACCTTCATAATTTTTCATATTATATGCACAACGTATTGGATGTCAACTTGACAGATAAAGGGGATATACTTTCCAAGTTACAGTATTTCATCCATACCATTTTTAATGACATCACAAAATAAAAACCAATATGGCTTTATTTTTCTATAGCTCCCCACTAACCATTCCCCACATTCATATGTTGGAAATATTGTTCCAGTATTCACTTCCGAATGTGTTAGAGTTTTGGTGGGAAGACTGTCTGTGAAACAAAGACACATTCCTATGGGTATTTGAAGAGGGAGGGAGAGAGTCTTCTTCTACTTTAATTTACGACAGGGTGTGGAGGTGTCAAACCCCCCCACCAGTTTCCTCCTCCCCTCTGCGGGTGAGAGGGGGTCTGGTGGAAGTTTATTCATTGCAAATCATGATCTACCCATTTGGATCACACCAGGACAGAAGATAGATAGAAGCCACAATCTAACTGCAATATTAAAGCTGATCTACCCTCTAAAAAATATATAAGTTCAATGTCAGAATAGAGCTCGCCAGCTTGTTGTCTTAAAACCCGGAATCTTTCAGCCATTCATATGGGGAAAGAATGGGGTTTTGGGATTACCGCCGAAAATAAGGTCTGAGGTTAACACAGGTTTAGGAGATTTTATACGTTTTGTTCTGAGATAATATCAGTCAGTTAGCATGACCTTTATGAATTCTGAATCCTTTATATGCTTTATATGTTTTTATTATTACATAAATGCTTAAAAATTCACAAAAAGTGATATTAGATCATGAAGATTGCCTCATAAAACAAATATATTCTAAGCTTGTGTTTACCACAGAGCTTATTTTCAGGGTTTATCCAAAAACGCCATTCAATTTCTCCATAGGCTGTACAACCAACTATGGCGAAGTTAGTGCCTACAAAAAGACAGCATTACTATTTCTCTCTAAACAGTGTATCTGTAGACACACCTCTGCCCCTCTGCCCAGTGGTGTAGTGGTCCCTGGAGAAGTGGGTATACTCTATTTTGCATTTTTCAAAACATTTTTCTAAACGGCCTGCCTGGCGAAGGAAAAGCACCAAATTATATTTGAAACAGTGACCTTAAAATATCAATTCCATATTAGTCTTTCACAGTCAGGCCAATCCAAGCTGTACTGTGCAGCAGGCTAATAGTAGGCCTACTATTGAAACAGATAAACTGAGTCAGAAATGCACAAGTTTTAGATTTCCCCCAATTTTTCAGGTTTTCATTCTCAAAGTCATACTTTTTGTTTACATGAAGAAAAAAAATGCATGTTCTAAGTCCATAACAATGCTTTAAATCAGGAGACCACTTTTGAGGTCTGGGAAAAATCTAAGAAATGTGTATTTTTGAGAGTAGTTACCCTTTAAGTGTGCAGGCACCTAGCACTATTGTTTGATTAGCAGTGTTTCTGTAGTACATTAGAATGAGTTTGCAAAAGAAAGGGCCACTAGACAGGCAGGCATGACAGGTAGGCATGGGCTACTTTGTAGCTAGTTAACATTTAATAGAGGAGGTTTTTGGGAAAGTCTTTCCATCTACCAGAGTACAGTTAGGCCTATCATTAGCATTGCTATATTTTTCCTATTCCTTAATTGTTTGAAATCTGTACGTTTTACTTCATATTATGAGGCATGTCTTACCTTGCTTCAAAGTAGCCTATAGCCAGGGCATGATATAAAGACTTACATGCGTTCTTCTGTTCTATTGGTTTTCTTTAAACTTTCTCTCATTGTCTAGCAGCCAAAGGCATTATCCTACTCATATTATTAACCAATGATAGTTGATGCATCTTTTAATCTCCCCTCTTTCTAACAGATATTTCCATCTCTGTCCATGAAGCAGCGTGCATTTTAGAACAGTGTTTTCCTGCAAATTGCGTTTTGCCATGTGCACATTGCTGCACCTAAAATGTGAAGAAATAATAGTTCATCAACATTTTAAGCTAAACATTATGATCTGTTCCATCAGCCCTATTAATTGATAAGGCATATACCCACTCCACTACTTTTATAAATGGGGATTAAAAAGTGAGTAAATGCCCACTGAAAAATATATGGGTATACCTGCGTATACCCTCCTCTACACCACTGCCTCTGCCACACCTACATTTCTGTGATCTCCACCCTGAAAGAATAGCTGACTGAAACATGCATTACCTCATGCCTAAATTCAAGGTCTGTATAAGCATAGAGAGAAAAGTGCATGAAAAGGGAATTAATTTCCATTTACTTGCGCTTATCTCGGTTCAGCATTGGCCCCTTAGTCATGTACAGGCCACAATGCAAACCTGCATGCAGCAAGAAGCCAGGATTAATTGGCTCCAGGCTGCATTATATAATATATTATCTAACTCTCTATAAGCCTTGCAATGTAGGTTTGTCACATTTTACAATATTAAGTGTGCAATAAGTGTTATGCTTTTGCTTGAATATTAAAACATAATTTTAAATAACATTTATTTATATCAGACCAACCACACATTTATTCCAAATAAGATTTGCATTATGCACTCCAGAGGTAATCTAAATCATGTTAATTTTTCAAACATTTAAATTCATTTTTTAATGCACCATGGGAGCACATGGTCAAAATGTATCAAACATAGTCAACACTGAGGACCAATGCGCAGCGTGGTACGTGTTCATGCTCTTTATTAAAACACGCAAACACTGAAACAAAACAATAAACGACACGTGAAATAACTAACCAAAACAGTTCCGTGTGGAACACACAGACACAGAAAATAAACACCCACGAAACACAAGTGGGAAAAGGCTACCTAAGTATGATTCTCAATCAGAGACAACTAACGACACCTGCCTCTGATTGAGAACCATACCAGGCAAAACGCAAAACACAACATAGAAAACGGAACATAGACAAACCTAGCCAACTTACGCCCTGACCATACTAAAACAAAAACATAACAAAGGAACTAAGGTCAGAACATGACAGTACCCCCCCCAAAGGTGCGGACTCCGGCCGCAAAACCTGAACCTATAGGGGAGGGTCTGGGTGGGTGTCTCTCCGCGGTGGCGGCTCTGGCGCGGGACGTGGACCCCACTCCACCATAGTCTTTGTCCACCTGCTCAACCGCCTCTTTCGAGCGGCGACCCTCGCCGCCGACCTCGGACTGGGGACCCTAGCAATGGGTCCTGAATGGACAGGAGATTCCGGTAGCACCGGAGTGAATGACGACTCCGGCAGCACCGGAGTGACGGGCCATTCCGGCAGCTCCTGGCTGACGGACGGCTCTGGTGGCTCCTGGCTGATGGACGGCTCTGGCAGCTCCTGGCTGACGGGCGGGTCTGGCAGCTCCGGACAGACGGGCGACTCTGGCAGCTCAGGACAGACGGGTGACTCTGGCAGCTCAGGACAGACGGGCGACTCTGGCAGCTCAGGACAGACGGGCGACTCTGGCAGCTCAGGACAGACGGGCGACTCTGGCAGCTCAGGACAGACGGGAGACTCTGGCAGCTCAGGACAGACGGGAGACTCTAGCAGCGCTGGGCAGGAGGAAGACTCTGGACAGGCGGGAGCACCTGTAGGGAGGAGACGGAGAGACAGCCTGGTGCGGGGGGCTGCCACCGGAGGGCTGGTGCATGGAGGTGGCACCGGATAGACCGGACCGTGAAGGCGCACTGGAGGTCTCGAGCACCGAGCCTGCCCAACCCTACCTGGCTGAATGCTCCCCGTAGCCAGGCCAGTGCGGCGAGGTGGAATAGCCCGCACTGGGCTGTGCTGGCGAACTGGGGACACCATGCGTAGGTCTGGTGCCATGTACCCCCGGCCCGAGGAGACGCACTGGAGACCAGATGCGCTGAGCCGACTTCATGGCACCTGGCTCGATGCCCAACCTAGCCCGGCCGATACGAGGCGATGCTATGTACCGCACCGGGCTATGCCTGCACACCGGGGACACCGTGCACCTCACGGCATAACACGGTGCCTGCCCGGTCCCTCTCTCTCCACGGGAAGCACGGGGAGTTGGCGCAGGTCTCCTACCTGACTTCGCCACACTCCCCGTGTGCCCCGTCCCAAGAAATGTTTGGGGCTGCCTCTCGGGCTTCCAGCCACGCTGCCGTGCTGCCTCCTCATACCACCGCCTCACGGCTTTCGCTGCCTCCAGCTCAGCCTTGGGGCGGCGATATTCTCCAGCCTGTGCCCAGGGTCCCTTGCCGTCCAGAATCTCCTCCCATGTCCAGGAGTCCTGAGATTGCTGCTGCAGCCCGTTACCACGCTGCTTGGTCCTTTGGTGGGAGGTGTTTCTGTAACAGCTGTCTTCCGACGACGACGACGAGGAGGAGTAGTAAGAATCAGAGGACCAACAGACATGGGAACAATAACCGACAAAGACCAAGGGAACATATATAACATATTAATCAGGGGAAATGGGAACCAGGTGTGTGTAATCAGACAAGACCGTCCGGGGTTGATGATAATGAATCCCTTTCATTGAAGCCTAGAAAGCCGGTGACGTAGACCTCCAGAACTGGTGAACAGAATGAACATCAGTATCGGGGGGATCCGTGACACAGCCCCGCCTTCTCCATTGCACCTCGTGCGTCACAACCCTCCAGTGGCCATGTCCTCACAGATGCAGTCCTGTAAACGCAAAGAGACACCATCGATGCTATTAACAAGGTTGCCAAGGAGTTGAAGTGGGACAGGCACGGCTTGGTTTCTGCAGGTGCTTCTCTGTAAAGCTGGGCCCACTACAGCACAGAGATCCAAGAGAACAGCTCTTGGTAATTGGATCCGGCCCATAAGCCACTTATTTTCATTGGCCAGTAAATCAGAGTTCTTCCATTCGCCAAATCTTCCAACAGTGCCAAAGCAGCCATTGTGCGTCATTACGCATTGTAATTGCATGCCTTTTTATACCCACCCATTTGATCGTCAAAGCTACCCAGTTGCGTAACATCTTCAGGTGTGGTAATTACCCTGATTGTGACTGACAATGACAGGGCCATTTTCACACTGACAGTTCTGCACAATGAACATGTGATAACAATATATGAAACTGTGCATAATTACAGATCCAACTAAATATGATTCCCAATTAAACTGTACAACATATTTGAGGGGTTATTTTTCAAAAACAGATATCCCGGTTGTATTTATTATCCTAAATCATGTTTTTGTGGGGTTTTTTGTGTGCATTCCAGGGAACTCTTCATATATAATACGTGAGAGTTAATATTTAAATGTATTTTACACAATGGTATCAATTTCAAAGTGTTTCTCGAGTTTCATCCTTCTGCCTTCGGAGTCGCAGTTTCTCATTTCTCCAGTTTATGTGCGTACTACAGGTAAAAGTGTTCGTGGAGGACTGCACATTCTCCCATCAAGTTAGTTTTTTATAAATCCCAAAGTTTGCTTAGAAAGTGGCGGACGCCTTCTTTAGTGCCCACGCAGCGTTTATAAATGAGGCCCCTGATCTGAACTGATCTGAAAAGCACATTCGCAACATTTATAAATGAGGCCCCTGATCTGAACTGATCTGAAAAGCTCATTCTCTTGCCTGGTGATTGAAAGACAGCTAGTGGGGATAAGACTCAATCTTACAAAGTGTCAGAGTCGTGTGTATAGGTGGCAGGGAAGTCAGGCGCAGGAGAGTCAAACGGAGTGTAAAATGGAGTCTTTTAATGAATGTCCACGTAACATGCTCCATAACACTAATAATAACAGAATATAAACAAACATGGGTACGAGGACCCGTCGCACACCTATACAACAAACACAACACTGACAATAAACAATCTCTGACAAAGACATGAGGGGAAACAGAGGGTTAAATACACAACAGGTAATGAATGCGATTGAAAACAGGTGTGTGGGAAGACAAGACAAAACCAATGGAAAATGAAAAATGGATCGATGATGGCTAGAAGACCGGTGACGTCGACCGCCGAGCACCGCCCGAACAAGGACAGGCAACGACTTCAGCAGAAGTCGTGACACAAAGTTAGATTTGTTTTGGTTTGTTGCATTGAAAAGAGACTGATATAATGTTGATTTGATCACAGAAAAAAACGTTGATCTATATAGTGCAAACTAATGGGGCGAACTCAGTGAAGTTCAATCTCTTGCATCTCTGCCGGCATGGCATTTCTTCTGCACGGCAGTCCTGGAGGAAGTGCACACGCAGTAGTGCACGTGCATTTTAGATGGAATGCTGCTCATGTGGATTGTTTCAGCATCATTGTCCAGTTCCAATAGCAGCCATTGACTTGATTTAATTGTTGCTTGCAGGCACAAAGACTACATTATCACACACAACAAGATATTCAAAGTAGTTCCCATGAGTGGCTCCTGATACTGTCATAGGCTAGGCACTCAGTTGATTAAAGTGCCTTTTTAATTATTTTATAAAATGTTTGTGAGGGTAAACCATTTTCAGTGTAAACTTCAACGACTTAAACCAGATATAAATATGTAGAAAAGATAATGGAGCTAGCTATACAATGAGTATACAAAACATTAAGAAACCTGCTCTTTCCATGACATAGATTGACCAGAAGAATCCAGGTGAAAGCTAGGATCTCTTATTGATGTCACTCAGTGTAGATAAAAGGGAGGAGACAGGTAAAAAAAAAAAAAATTTAAGCCTTCAGACAATTGAGACATGGATTGTGTATGTGTGCCATTCAGAGGGTGAATGGGAAATACAAAAGAAAAATTGCATTCAAGATTGGCCAGCATCCCTATCGAATGCTTTCAACACCTAGTAGAGTCCATGCCCCGAAGAATTGAGGCTGTTCTGAGGGCAAAATGTATAGTTTAAAAAAAGATAATCTTTGAGAACTAATATTCACCAAAATAAAAACTAGACAGTTAGGGAGAATCTAAAATGACAAAAATGGCATTGCATGGGGTCCCCATTGATTTTGTTATAACGTTTGAGTCACTCAGAT
The DNA here is from genome assembly GCF_045791955.1 of Oncorhynchus clarkii lewisi. Lineage (NCBI taxonomy): Eukaryota > Metazoa > Chordata > Actinopteri > Salmoniformes > Salmonidae > Oncorhynchus > Oncorhynchus clarkii. The sequence continues at coordinate 47,223,486 of NC_092159.1, forward strand.
AGCACAAGAACAAGTCATAAGCCAATGAAAAATGTGTAGAATTGCAGGGAACTAGCTTTAAAACTGTAACATTTTCTCTTAGCCCCATGGCAAAATGTGTAGAATTGGAGGAAATTAGCTTTAAATAGCAACATTTTCTCTCTGTGGCCAAGAGGAGGGCCTAAAAAAATGTTGGGTCTGAGACTGCGCTGTTGGCCATGGCCACAAGAGCAACAGGTTTAAGTCGATTTCACAAAACAAGCCCAAAGTAGAACGGCCCAGAGAGCAGGAACCTATCTCCTGTTTCTTTAGCGTGAGGCAGCTAGCTTTAATGTACAAGTACACCCCCTAGATGCTAGTCATAAAATAAGGGAAGCACATCAAAAATCATGAGGCACATTAAGCATTAGAGATTTGGAAAAAGACATGTTGCCTTGCCTTTACTTACTGCCTGAAGACGTTATTCTTAGAAAACAAGGTCATCAAAAGCATTGATCACTGCATGGCATAATTCTTTTCTGAGAATTCATAGTAAGTAGTGTGTGATATAAGGCAGCTATTAGCCAGCCATGATAGAGAGTCCAATCCTAATAGGAATCTCTCTCTTTCTCCCTCACACACACACACACACGGCAGGTAGCCTAGTGGTTAGAGCCAAGTGGTTAGAGCGTTGAGCCAGTAACATAATGGTTGGAAGATCGAATCCCCGAGCTGATAAGGTGAAAATCTGTTGTTCTGCGCCTGAACAAGGCAGTTAATCCACTGTTCGTAGGCCGTCATTATAAATAAGAATTGGTTCTTAATTAACTTGCCTAGTTAAATAAAGGTTAAAAAAATAAACACGCTCACACACATTATAGATATTCAAGCTGTCTGGTTTTCTGAAACCAGCTAGTGTATTTTTTGGAGGTCACTTTTATTGTGAGAAATAATATAACATGTTTCTGAACACTTCTACATTAATGCAATAATCACAAATTAATCGTGAAAAACTATGATTGAGAATGTTACAGAGGCACAAGGTCAAATGCTAACCTCCCCTGTTATTGGTAATGGTGAGAGGTTAGCATGTTTTGTTGTAGCCTCTGTAACCTTCTCACTAATCATTATTCATGATTCATATATGATTTTTATGTATCATGGCATAATCAGGGTTCATGAAGAAATGTTCAGAAACATCTACTCACTTAGAAGAAAATTCACCATTCAGTTCCTATTGGGCAAAACAACCTAAAACACAACCAAAGCAAACTGCAAATGCATCCAAAATGTTTGTAGAGTCACAAGTTTGATGTAGTAATTGCATGATAGAAATATGGTACCAAATACTCCACTTTTGACTACTTTAATGCACTATAAGTGAATTTGTCCAAATGACTTCTTCAGAAGGAGGGATTCGACCCTAAGTGGCACAGCGGTCTAAGGCACTGCATCTCAGTGTTAGAGGCGTCACTACAGACCCGGGTTAGGGTTTGACCGGGGTAGGCTGTCATTGTAAATACTGACTTGCCTAGTTAAATAAAGGTTAAATAAAAAATAAAAATTGAATAAAGGGACTAAATAATTAACGTGCCTTCATTTCTAAACAGTAAAACATATGTATGAAAATACCCTAAAATAAAAGGTTACATTCTGTACTGTCGCCTCATACAAAACATTTGATCTCAAATCCAAAATGCTCAAGTATAGAGCCAAATTTAAAACATTAGCTTCACTTTCCAAATACACTCCCTTACAGTTGAAGTCGGAAGTTTACATACACCTTAGCCAAATACATTTAAACTCAGTTTGTCACAATTCCTGACATTTAATCTTAGTAAAAATTCCTTAGGTCAGTTAGGATCATCACTTTATTTTAAGAATGTGAAATGTCAGAATAATAATAGCGAGAATGATTTATTTCAGCTTTTATTTCTTTCGTCACATTCCCAGTGGGTCAGAAGTTTACATACACTCAGTTAGTATTTGGAAGCATTGCCTTTAAATTGTTTAACTTGGGTCAAACATTTCAGGTAGCCTTCCACAAGCTTCCCACAATAAGTTGGGGGAATTTTGGCCCATTCCTCCTGACAGAGCTCGTGTAACTGAGTCAGGTTTGTAGGCCTTCTTGCTCGCACACACTTTTTCAGTTCTGCCCAACAAATGTTCTATGGGATTGAGGTCAGGGCTTTGTGATGGCCACTCCAATACCTTGACTTTGTTGTCCTTAAGCCATTTTGCCACAACTTTGGAAGTATGCTTGGGGTCATTGTCCATTTGGAAGACACATTTGTGACCAAGCTTTAACTTCCTGACTGATGTCTTTAGATGTTGATTCAATATATCCACATAATTTTCCTACCTCATGATGCCATCTATTTTGTGAAGTGCACCAGTCCCTCCTGCAGCAAAGCACCCCACAACATGATGCTGCCACCCCCATGCTTCACGGTTGGGATGGTGTTCTTCGGCTTGCAAGCCTCCCCCTTTTTCCTCCAAACATAATAATGGTCATTATGGCCAAATAGTTATATTTTGTTTCATCAGACTAGAGGACATTTCTCCAAAAAGTACAATCTTCGTCCCCATGTGCAGTTGCAAACCGTAGTCTGGCTTTTTTTATGGTGGTTTTAGAGTAGTGGCTTCTTCCTAACCTTCAGCTTATGTCGATATAGGACTCATTTTACTGTGGATATATATACTTTTGTACCTGTTTTCTCCAGCATCTTCACAAGGTCCTTTGTTGTTGTTCTGGGATTGATTTGCACTTTTCGCACCAAAGTACTCTCATCTCTAGGAGACAGAATGTGTCTCCTTCCTGAGTGGTATGACGGCTGAGCAGGTCCCATGGTGTTAATACCATGGTTTTTACACTACTCAAGGCAACTAAGTTTCTGTCTTCACTAGTTTCCCGCTGATTCACACAATTAGTTTAGTCCATTCCCCAGAGCAGGCCTTAGACACTCTGCTGTGCCTTGTCTAAACCTGGGGAAACATTCCAAGTCTGTTGTTTGTCAGAAGCACCATCTCCAGGATGTAATCACTCTGAGCTACTGAGGCATGTGTGTGTGGGGGGGGGGGGCAGTGAATTCAAGTGGAGAGGCTAATGTCCTGCAAGCTTTTTCAACCTTTAATGATATAAGCTTACTGTTGTTATCTGAACAATAGCAGAAATGGTCAATAAAAATGTTCTGTTCAACCATGTATATAAATGACATACAGTACATGTATAAAGTACAGATACAACTGGTTATGCTTCATATATTCCATGGCAGAAATCGGAGATCTTGAGGCACACAAAAAAATTATCAAAAATAAAAACGTTTGGCTTGGCAGCACTGGATAGAAACGTGCAGTTCCGCCCCATTTATATAAAATGCAAATTGCATCCCTTAGCATGCCTGTCTGTGTTGGACATCAGATACATATTTGGACATCAGATAGTGAATTAGATCTTCAATTTCAGACAATTGGAACAGAACATGAATGGTTTGGAGCATAAAGGATGTGGGGACTGGAATTCAGGCCTTCCTATACAGTACGTTCAAAAAACATTGTGTGTTTATGAAGTGTTTGAATGGTGTGTTTATGAAGTGTTTGAATGGTGTGTTTATGAAGTGTTTGAATGGTGTGTTTATGAAATGTTTGAATGGTGTGTTTATGAAGTGTTTGAATGGTGTGTTTATGGAGTGTTTGAATGGTGTGTTTATGAAGTGTTTGAATGGTGTGTTTATGAAGTGTTTGAATGGTGTGTTTATGAAGTGTTTGAATGGTGTGTTTATGAAGTGTTTGAATGGTGTGTTTATGGAGTGTTTGAATGGTGTGTTTATGAAGTGTTTGAATGGTGTGTTTATGAAGTGTTTGAATGGTGTGTTTATGGAGTGTTTGAATGGTGTGTTTATGAAGTGTTTGAATGGTGTGTTTATGAAGTGTTTGAATGGTGTGTTTATGAAGTGTTTGAATGGTGTGTTTATGAAGTGTTTGAATGGTGTGTTTATGAAGTGTTTGTATGGATTGACAAAGGCTGAGTTTACATGTCTAAATCTAATCAGTAAACGTGTATTTACCTCACATGTTTGAACTGTGTGGTCCTCTCTGTTTATTTTTAATACAGTCTCTCCTTGTTATCCCTAGTGGAATGAAATGTCAGGTGAAACATTCCACATTCTGCTCTTGCTTTTATCACCCTTTTCTAAATAACATTTCAATGTTTTTAATTAAAGCATTTGACTAGTCCGGCCTATCAGTTAATAAGCACTCCAAACAGAAGTTATCTGTTTGCATGGAGGACTATGCACATTCCTTCTGTTTGGTGGAGTGATTTAACTACTCAAATCAAATCAAATCAAATCAAATTTTATTTGTCACATACACATGGTTAGCAGATGTTAATGCGAGTGTAGCGAAATGCTTGTGCTTCTAGTTCCGACAATGCAGTAATAACCAACAAGTAATCTAACTAACAATTCCAAAACTACTGTCTTGTACACAGTGTGAGGGGATAAAGAATATGTACATAAGGATATATGAATGAGTGATGGTACAGAGCAGCATAGGCAGATACAGTAGATTGTATCGAGTACAGTATATACATATGAGATGAGTATGTAAACAAAGTGGCATAGTTAAAGTGGCTAGTGATACATGTATTACATAAGGATACAGTCGATGATATAGAGTACAGTATATACGTATGCATATGAGATGAATAATGTAGGGTAAGAAACAATATATAAGGTAGCATTGTTTAAAGTGGCTAGTGATATATTTACATCATTTCCCATCAATTCCCATTATTAAAGTGGCTGGAGTTGAGTCAGTGTCAGTGTGTTGGCAGCAGCCACTCAATGTTAGTGGTGGCTGTTTAACAGTCTGATAGCCTTGAGATAGAAGCTGTTTTTCAGTCTCTCGGTCCCAGCTTTGATGCACCTGTACTGACCTCGCCTTCTGGATGATAGCGGGGTGAACAAGCAGTGGCTCGGGTGGTTGATGTCCTTGATGATCTTTATGGCCTTCCTGTGACATCGGGTGGTGTAGGTGTCCTGGAGGGCAGGTAGTTTGCCCCCGGTGATGCGTTGTGCAGACCTCACTACCCTCTGGAGAGCCTTACGGTTGAGGGCGGAGCAGTTGCCGTACCAGGCGGTGATACAGCCCGCCAGGATGCTCTCGATTGTGCATCTGTAGAAGTTTGTGAGTGCTTTTGGTGACAAGCCAAATTTCTTCAGCTTCCTGAGGTTGAAGAGGCGCTGCTGCGCCTTCTTCACAATGCTGTCTGTGTGAGTGGACCAATTCAGTTTGTCTGTGATGTGTATGCCGAGGAACTTAAAACTTGCTACCCTCTCCACTACTGTTCCATCGATGTGGATAGGGGGGTGTTCCCTCTGCTGTTTCCTGAAGTCCACAATCATCTCCTTAGTTTTGTTGACGTTGAGTGTGAGGTTATTTTCCTGACACCACACTCCGAGGGCCCTCACCTCAGTCAACTCAGTCAACTCATAATTGTCAAAAAGGTGCATTTTATTGTGTTTTGATTGAGGCAGTAATTAATGAGTGAAAATAACTAGATAAAATACACTGAGTACAAAACATTAGGAACACATTCCTAATATTGAGAAAAACGTGATCTTTAGGCACACCAACAACAACAAAAAATAATTGAAAACGTTTGGCTTGGCAGCACTGAATTGAAATGTGCAGTTCCACCTCATGTACTGCATGTATAACATGCACATTGCATCACTTACCATGCCTGTCTGAGTTGGACATCAGATATATAATTGGACATCAGATAGTTAATTAGATCTTCAATTTCACTATTATCAACCCGCCCCAGCTACTATTACCTAGAATGCATCATGCATTACAAAACAGGTATCTCATAGACAGTGTTACCCAAAACAAAATGTAAGAATGTTTACTATGTTTAACATTGTTTCTGTTTATGACTCATTGCAGGTTTCACTGTAATCCAATTAGCAATGATGATGAAAGATTAAATGTAATGGGGGCAGTTATACAAGGTATCAAGTGAACAATTCATGGAGAACAAGCCAAAAATAGAAGACAAGTCTGGTGTAAACCACACATACTTCAACCCTTTTTGTTGATACAGGATAGAGTGGGCTCTGCATATTGTCTGGCCTCTGACACTGTGTGAAGGAGTGTGTGAGTGAGTGAGTGAGTGAGTGAGTGAGTGAGTGAGTGAGTGAGTGAGTGTGTGAGTGAGTGACAGTAGCCCTAGTCCATGATAATGAAGCCTAAAGAGTTAGTTTGCAAGGATTCCAGGCACATCAAATCAAATGACATTTTATTTGTCACAAACACATGGTTAGCAGATGTTAATGCGAGTGTAGCGAAATTCTTGTGCTTCTTCCGACCATGCTAGTTCCGACCATGCAGTAATATCTAACAAGTAATCTAACCTAACAATTTCACAAAAACGACCTTATACACACAAATGTAAAGGAATGAATAAGAATGTGTACATAAAAAATATATGAATGAGTGATGGCCGAACGGCATAGGCAAGATGCAGTAGATGGTATAGAGGAAAGTATATACATATGAGATGAGTAATGTAGGGTATGTAAACATTATATAAAGTGGCATTGTTTAAAGTGGCTAGTGATACATTTATTACATACATTTTTCCATTATTAAAGTGGCTAGAGTTGAGTCAGTATGTTGGCAGCAGCCACTCAATGTAAGTGATGGCTGTTTAACAGTCTGATGGCCTTGAGATAGAAGCTGTTTTTCAGTCTCTCTGTCCCCGCTTTGATGCACCTGTACTGACCTCACCTTCTGGATGATAGCGGGGTGAACAGGCAATGGCTCGGGTGGTTGTTGTCCTTGAGGATCTTTTTGGCACTTCCTGTGACATCGGGTGGTGTAGGTGTCCTGGAGGGAAGGTAGTTTGCACCCGGTGATGCGTTGTGCAGACCTCACTACCCTCTGGAGAGCCTTATAGTTGTGGGCGGAGCAGTTGCCGTACTAGGCGGTGATACAGCCCGACAGGATGCTCTCGATTGTGCATCTGTAAAAGTTTGTGAGTGTTTTTGGTGACAAGCCAAATTACTTCAGCCTACTGAGGTTGAAGAGGCGCTGCTGCACCTTCTTCACCACGCTGTCTGTGTGGGTGGACCATTTCAGTTTGTCCGTGATGTGTATGCCGAGGAACTTTAAACTTTCCACCCTCTCCACTACTGTCCCGTCGATGTGGATAGGGGGCTGCTCCATTTGCTGTTTCCTGAAGTCCACGATCATCTCCTTTGTTCTGTTGACATTGAGTGTGAGGTTATTTTCCTGACACCACACTTCGAGGGCCCTCACCTCCTCCCTGTAGGCCGTCTCGTCGTTGTTGGTAATCAAGCAAGCCTACCACTGTCGGTCTCGAGCTTAATGACGAGTTTGAAGGGTACTATGGTGTTAAATGCTGAGCTGTAGTCGAAGAACAGCATTCTTGCATAGGTATTCCTCTTGTCCAGATGGGTTAGGGCAGTGTGCAGTGTGATTGCGATTGCGTCGTCTGTGGACCTATTGGGGCGGTAAGCAAATTGGAGTGGGTTTAGGGTGTCAGGTAGGGTGGAGGTGATATGGTCCTTGACTAGTCTCTCAAAGCACTTCATGATGACGGAAGTGAGTGCTATGTTGCGGTAGTCATTTTGCTCAGTTACCTTAGCTTTCTTGGGAACAGGAACAATGGTGGCCCTCTTGAAGCATGTGGGAACAGCAGACTGGGATAAGGATTGATTGAATATGTCCGTAAACACACCAGGCAGCTGGTCTGCGCATGCACTGAGGGCGCGGCTGGGGATGCCGTCTGGGCCTGCAGCCTTGCGAGGGTTAACACGTTTAAATGTTTTACTCGCGTTGGCTGCAGTGAAGGAGAGCCCGCAGGTTTTGGTAGCGGACTGTGTCAGTGGCACTGTATTGTCCTCAATGCGAGCAAAGAAGTTGTTAAGTTTGTCTGGGAGCAAGACATCGTGGTCCGCGACGGGGCTGGTTTTTCTTTTGTAGTCCGTGATTGACTGTAGACCCTGCCACAGAGTCTGCGACTCTACTTTGTCTCTATACTGACGCTTAGCTTGTTTGATTGCCTTGCGGATGGAATAGCTACACTGTTTGTATTCGGTCAAAAGCAGTAGTTCGGGCTTTCAGTTTTGTGCGAATGCTGCCATCAATCCACGGTTTCTGGTTGGGGAATGTTTTAATAGACGCATGTTACATAGCCTATGTGCTTTTGTGAAGAAAGTTTAATTTCGCCATAAATGATCTACCCAATGAAACTGAATAATACAGCATGCAACGTCCATAAAGCAGATAATAATACCCACCTACAGCATGCAACGTCCATAAAGCAGGTAATAATACCCACCTACAGCATGCAACGTCCATAAAGCAGATAATAATACCCACCTACAGCATTCAACGCCCATAAAGCAGATAATAATACCCACCTACAACATGCAACGTCCATAAAGCAGGTAATAATACCCACCTACAACATGCAACGTCCATAAAGCAGGTAATAATACCCACCTACAACATGCAACGTCCATAAAGCAGGTAATAATACCCACCTACAACATGCAACGTCCACGAAGCAGGTAATAATACCCACCTACAACATGCAACGTCCATAAAGCAGGTAATAATATCCCCCTACAACATGAAACGTCCATAAAGCAGGTAATGATACCCACCGACAACATGCAACGTCCATAAAGCAGGTAATAATATCCCCCTACAACATGCAACGTCCATAAATCAGGTAATAATACCCACCTACAGCATGCAATGTTCATAAAGCAGGTGACTAGTCCGGCCTATCAGTTAATAAGCACTCCAAACAGTAGTTATCTATATGCCTGGAGGACTATGCACATTTCTTCTGTTTTGTGAAGGGATGTAACTGCTCAGTCAGCACAGATGTGTCATTTTTATTGTGTTTTGATTGAGGCAGTAATTAATGAATGACTCTACAACGTGTTGAAAGCGTTCCGCAGGGATGCTGGCCCATGTTGACTCCAATGCTTCCCACAGTTGTGTCAAGTTGGCTGGATGGCCTTGGGTGGTGAACCATTCTTGATACACACAGGACAAATTGGTGTGAAAAACACAGCAGGGTTGCATTTGTTGACATACTCAAGGTGTATGTCAGGTGCGCCTGGCACCTACTACAATATCCCGTTCAAAGGCACTTAAATATTTAATCTTGCCCATTCACCCTCTGAATGGTACACATACACAATCCATATCTTGTGTCATTGCTTAAAAATCATTATTTAACCTGTCTCCTCCCCTTCATCTACACTGATTGAAGTGTATTTAACAAGTGACATGAATAAGGGATCATAGCGTTCACCTGGTTTCACCTGGTTTCACCTGGTCAGTCTATGTCATGGAAAGGGCAGGTGTTCCTAATGTTTTGTAAACTCTGCGTTTGGTGTATATAATCATAGATAGGGAATCACTGGTGCAACATCATGTAAGGAAACGCATGTATTCCTTTCACTATTCTGAATTATACAGTGCATTCGTTGTAAAATGTACACATTGGAGAGCATCAAATCCTGTTCAAAAGACTGATCCGCAATGATTTACAGCTTAAATCAATGTATCACAATTTAGTCTGGAATTATTTATATTATGATGAAAAAGAGTTGGTATATTAAAAGAGTTGGTATATTAAAAGAGTTGGTATATTAAAAGAGTTGGTATATTAAAAGAGTTGGTATATTAAAAGAGTTGGTATACTAAGCTTTTTTGAGGCCTTGCTCACAATTCATTCTGTGGCAGCACAAGGACCAAACGATATACTGTATGTGAGGCTCTTGATCATATCTTTGATCATGACACTGGTGGCGAGGGGAGAGAGGCCAGGAAACTGACAGTGAAAATACATTAGAGGAGGAAGTGTCAGAAGTTGAAGACAACACAGAATATGATCCAGGCCAAAGAGACAACCAATGAGGAACAATCCAGTGATGAGGAAGAGGGCCCTGCTGAGGTTGTTATTACAATCCAGTGATGAGGAAGAGGGCCCTGCTGAGGTTGTTTTTACATTCCAGTGATGAGGAAGAGGGCCCTGCTGAGGTTGTTATTACATTCCAGTGATGAGGAAGAGGGCCCTGCTGAGGTTGTTATTACATTCCAGTGATGAGGAAGAGGGCCCTGCTGAGGTTGTTATTACAATCCAGTGATGAGGAAGAGGGCCCTGCTGAGGTTGTTTTTACATTCCAGTGATGAGGAAGAGGGCCCTGCTGAGGTTGTTGTTACATTCCAGTGATGAGGAAGAGGGCCCTGCTGAGGTTGTTTTTACATTCCAGTGATGAGGAAGAGGGCCCTGCTGAGGTTGTTATTACATTTCAGTGATGAGGAAGAGGGCCCTGCTGAGGTTGTTTTTACATTCCGGTCAAAGAATGGGAATTTGTCCTAGTTTTCATCCCCACCTGAGAGGAGAGGTCGACTGAAAATGTTATCAAGATGACCCCAGGGCCAACGAGATACGCCATATCCAGGGTTGATGACATAAAATCCTGCTTCGAACTGTTCCTCACAGAGTCAATCAAAACTATAGTGATAAACATGACCAACTTGGAGGGGAGACGCGTTTACAAAGACAGCTGGAAGGAGGTAGACCAGACAGACGTCCAAGCATACGTGGGTCTCTTGATTTTGGCAAGTGGGTGGAGTGCCTGCGACTCATCTATAACCCAAGTCCAGGCACATGCAACAACCACCATGTCCAACATGTGCATGAGAACACACAGAATGTAACCACCATTGACTGACAGATTGTGAACATTTTAATGTTTTTGTTATTGTTAGTACTACTGTTATTATTACTGTTCTTTAATGTGTTCAGACATTCATTTTGTAATATGGTAAAGTTTTCATGTGTAGTTTTGGGCTTATGTCCTTTCTTTACTAATAAAATCATACCGGTCAGCGCTAGCTGTGCCACCAGAAATTCTGGGTTCGAGCCCAGGCTCTGTCGAAGCCGGCCGCGACCGGGAGACCCATGGGGCGGCGCACAATTGTAGGGGGGGTTCGGCCGGCAGGGATATCCTTGTCTCATCACGCACTAGCGACTCCTGTGGCGGGCCAGGCGCAGTGCACGCTGACCAGGTTGCCAGGTGTACGGTGTTTCCCCCGACACATTGGTGCGGCTGACTTCCAGGTTGGATGTGCATTGTGTCAAGAAGCAGTGCGGCTTGGTTGGGTTGTGTTTCGGAGGACACATGGCTCTCGACCTTCGCCTCTCCCGTGTCCGTACGGGAGTTGCAGCGATGAGACAAGACTGTAACTACTACCAATTGGATACCACGAAATTGCAGAGAAAAAAGGGGTAAAAAAAACAACAACACCATCACAAATCCATTACCACAGGAAAAGTCAACAGACGCCTAGGTTAGTATCTGTGCCTGCCTAATAGTGCATATGCATGTTCTGATTACTTTCGCACGCACGCACGCCCACGCACATACACTACTGCCTTTATCATTTACATATTACATATATATATATATATTAATATATTACTCCTGACCCCTCCTGTCTCAGCCTCCAGTATTTATGCTGCAGTAGTTTATGTGTCGGGGGGCTAGGGTCAGTTTGTTATATCTGGAGTACTTCTCCTGTCCTATTCGGTGTCCTGTGTGAATCTAAGTGTGCGTTCTCTAATTCTCTCCTTCTCTCTTTCTCTCTCTCGGAGGACCTGAGCCCTAGGACCATGCCCCAGGACTACCTGACATGATGACTCCTTGCTGTCCCCAGTCCACCTGACTGTGCTGCTGCTCCAGTTTCAACTTTTCTGCCTTATTATTATTCGACCATGCTGGTCATTTATGAACATTTGAACATCTTGACCATGTTTTGTTATAATCTCCACCCGGCACAGCCAGAAGAGGACTGGCCACCCCACATAGCCTGGTTCCTCTCTAGGTTTCTTCCTAGGTTTTGACCTTTCTAGGGAGTTTTTCCTAGCCGCCGTGCTTCTACACCTGCATTGCTTGCTGTTTGGGGTTTTAGGCTGGGTTTATGTACAGCACTTTGAGATATCAGCCGATGTACGAAGGGCTATATAAAATAAATTTTGAATAATGAGAATGCCAAAAGGAAAGGCCCATGATACTAATATTGTAAATATATAATATTTACATACACTGGAAGTTCTACTATGTCTGACAAGGTACAAATCTGTCGTTCTGCCCCTGAGCAAGGCAGTTAACCCACTGTTCCCCGGGCCCCGAAGACGTGGATGTTGATTAAGGCAGCCCCCCGCACCTCTCTGATTCAGAGGGGTTGGGTTAAATGCGGTAAGACACATGTCAGTTTAAGGCATTCAGTTGAACAACTGACTAGGTATCCCCCTTTCCCTTTCTATAGAGTGCTGAACTGGTATGAGAAACCCCCAGTTGTTATCACTATTTCTGCAGCCTATACTAGGACAGCTCTTAATTCCAAAACCACTTGTGTACATTGCAGTAGGATATTGCTTTCATCTGGGGTTTTCCTTTGGTAATGGCCATTTTGAGTTACTGAGTGAAATGAAATACTTGATGTGCATTATTAATGTATTTGTACCCTGGTGCAGTGTTGTGGTTCCATAAATGAGAAGTGAACCAGGATCCACTTTAATACCACTAATGAGTTGGTAAAGCGGGGTCAAAAATTGGATTCCCTTCGTATTTTGATTTGCTTTACCTCCATTTTACTCCTCACACATACGTACAAGTGCACAGTATTGTCAAATTAGTACTACATTTATTTGATTGAACACCAATTCAGGTACTTTATTTCTGGACAGTGTTGGAAGGGAATCCAATTTTCCTGGGAATGTAATAACAATAGTAATGTATGGGTGTCTGGGTTTGAGAGCGGCAGAGTTCAATATTGCATTTTTCCTCCTTCTAAAGCAAGCCATTACCACCTTACAAATGGTTCATTTCCAGCCCAGTGATAACTTTGCCCTTTTCCAAGATTACCAGCAGATAACCTGCCTCTCTTCTACAGCAGCCATCAGGTAAAATATTGCTTTGTTTGGACAGAATGCTTTTTCCTCTTTTATGTGTGTTTCCCATTCTCTGAGAATAAGATCTCTTCACAAATACACAAAATGCACTTTAGCACAGACAGTTCTGCTGCTACTGTATTGCATTGGGTTTGTCTTACGTCTCATAATTTAATTCTTTATTGTAACATCTAGAAATCCCTTTGGATCAATTGCAGTCATTCAACACTGTATCGTGCATCAGAACATTATTATTTTCCCAAAGATAACAACCTAGAGGTTTCCTTGGTGATCACGGACATTACATGGTAATAGACAGGCTGCACATATTCAATATTACAAAATGACTAAGGACAACATATTAGAAGATAGCCCAAAATAATACATCAATATGTCACAACTTTCTCAATGATCACAGTCATCACACAGGTCCCAGTATAGACATAGATTACATTACGACAAGGTGTGATTTCCCTGCCTCTCAGATCACTGACTGGACGGACCGATGACAGAATCACAGAATATCACATATCTACACAGAAACCTGTTTTAACACATTGAACTGCAGTGGAAATCTGTCAAATCATCAAAGAAAACTAAATACAAATTGTTACCACTTGAAACAGAACTGCAAAATAGTGTTATTGATAACTGTGGGCTGACTTCCTTTTATAAAAGTTCACATTGTTACTAATAGCCTACAGTTCAATTGCCTACTGAATACTAGTACAAAGTCCCTGTATTCACAGTTCCTTCATTAGAGCATGATAGGATAGGATTAATAGGATGAAGTTGAATGTCCCTGTAGGGAAAAGTGTCTTATAAACACAGTACTGCTGTGTACAAAATAGATACTGTACACACTCAGCATTTCTACATACATTGCACGTTAACCCTGTCATATACATTGGGAGCATGACTGTCTGATGGGGGCACCACTTCCCACTGAGCTGAGAGAGAGCCCAGATTCATGGAACTAGGGCTGAGGGATGAGGCTCGGCTAGGGCTCCTGACTCAGTGCACAGCCACAGTGACAGGCAGCATGTTGTGTACTGGTAGGTCTCTGGAGGACTGAGACTGATGATTACACTCTGGGGCCAGTCTCAGACTCACACTACCGTCAGCCATGACAGAGTTCAACCTGAAGACCCGATTGTTCGGCCGGATGGCCACAATGAACTGCCTCTTAAAGGTCTCACTCAGCAAAATGTAGAGGTATGGGTTGACGCAGCTGTTAGCGTAACCCATGCTGATGGCAATGTTGTAGACATAGAGGAAGGCAAAGCTGGGCCTCTGAACCCCCAGGTGGGCCAGCTGCAGGATGTAGTACGGAGCCCAGCAGATGAAGAAGGCCAGGCATATAGCCACAGCCATACGGGTCACCTTACGTGTACGTACTCTCAAGCTGCGCTGGGGCAGGGGGGCCACTGTGACAGACATGTTCTGAAGGATCTTGAAGAACACCACGCAGATGATGACCAGAGGCAGGGCGAAGGCCATCACAAACTGGTAGAGGGTAAACCAGTAGGTGTCAGTGGCTTGATTGGGCAACAGGAGGGCACAGCCCACTGAGCCGTCCCCTCGGGGCATAAGGCCAGCATACATCCACACGGGAGTGATGGAGACCAGGGAGAGCACCCACACCAGACCCACCGCAGCCCCCGCCACGCAGGGTGTGCGCACATGGTTGAAGCGGATGGGATGGACCGTGGCCAGGTAGCGGTCCAGAGTCATGACGGTGAGGATGTAGGTGCTCACTATCTGGCTGTTGGAGTCCAAGGCGGTTATGACCGTGCACATGATGTCACCAAAGCACCAGGAACCGTTGCCCAGGAGCTGGTGGATGAGGAAGGGCATGCCCAGGAGGAAGAGGAGGTCCACTAAAGACAAGCTGAAGATGAAGATGTCCGGCACTGTCTGCTGGGCTCGGAACTTGGTCTTCTTCATAATGGTGTAGATGACAATGCAGTTGCCAATAATCCCAAAGAAACAGATGACACCGAAAATGCTGGGCATTAGGACGTTGTGGTAGGGCACATCATTTTCTGTAAGTATGACAGGAAAATTACATTCTGTCTCATGTTGCAGTGTCATTCAGACAGGTGTTCGCTTGCATACAGTAAGTCTTGATTTTTACTAACAGTATATTGTCACTCCTGGCTGCTACATCACAAAGATCAGAGACTCCAAACTAATCCTCAGAGATGGGAGCTGCCAACTCATGTGGTGCTAATATTCATTGCTAATTATAAACTGGGTGGTTCAAGCCCTGAATGCAGTTGTATATCAGATGGTATCCTAGGGGAATGACAGAACATGTATTTTTGCTGTTTTAATTACGTTGGTAACCAGTTTAAAATAGCAATAAGGCACCTTGGGGGTTTGTAGTATTTGGCCATATACCACATCTCGGGCCTTGTTGTTTATTTAAACCACGCGTTTACATTTAATAATAATAATTAATAATTTCATTCAAATGTAAAGTAAAAGTCATAGGACTAAATTCCCAGGATAACATTGAATTAATTAACATTGATTTTACATTATAACATTCATGTATGAAATCAGGAAAATCACAGGCTACCTACCTGCTGGACTTTCAGGTGAGTTATATGAGGGGAGAGACGTCTGAGACCAGTTCTCATTCGATACATTTTCGAAGTCCATTTCGAAGTTAGACTAAGCTCAACAAATGGATGGGCTCTAAATGAAAAATGATGTGAAAACAGGCAAATAACGTAGGCCTAATTACCATCAGAGTAGACTATAGAAATAAATATTCTGCCATCAGTAGGCTATACTATTGTTGTGCTGCTTGGCTACTGTCAATAAAACCCACTTCGTCCTCAAATAGATGCTGTCGAATAGTGAAATGTATTATTTCATAGTGGCAAGAATTGTTGTAATGACATCAAAATATATTCGGGAAATTCCTTCTCCTCATCACAGTCTCAAAAATATAAAGGTGAAACATTTGTAACTACTCAACATTCTTTACAACCCGAATTATAAACATCTTAGACCCAAAGAAAGGCACGGGCGCCCTTGTCTATGCTGTGCATTGTAATTATTGGTGATGAACCAGGCTCCAATTATTCTAGTACATCAATTAATCAATCAATCAAAGTAATTCAGTGGAGACGGGGTGAATTTGTACACACTGACCTTTTCCTGCTTCTATTTCTGTAGCCTCTCCTCAAAATCCAATTGGTCTTCTTCTTCTATCTTTACACCAGTAGTGTTGCTAATCAAAGCACTCCCTCACAAGAATACTTCTTGAAAGAGAGCCTGTGAGGTTGACAGTGATGTGCCTTGCCAACATTTCATATGGCGGCTTCGCATCCTGCCTTATATGGCAGAGAAAAAGAGGAGGGGTACATAGAGACACGTAGTGACAACTGATTTTGCATCGTAGCAATAATAGGCTATGTGTGATACCAGTTTGTAAGTGCCTAGGTGCACAAGTAACACAGTGCCACTGTCAAGATTGATGCCCGTTTGTGATGGCACTGTTTGTTGGATTGACAACAACTAAGAACAAAAAACGTGCCACAAGGATAGGGGGACATTGACAATCCTTCGAAATGTAGCTATTTGTATTCCAATCATTAATTTCATTGCCTTTCGTCCCTTGACACCAGGGTGTAAGCATTATTATTTTGTGTGTAGACCGTAGTGGAAACCATTTGCCACTAGGTGACGCACTTTCCTATGTTTTCACCATCTAACTAGCTATGTAAAAGAAATGTGTTTTAAATAGTACAACAACACTTTAATCTATATTGCCTATTGCTGCATCAGGCATAACAAAGTTATGTGACAGATAGAGATACATATATTTTCGCTGTACTTGAATTTGTTTTTAAAAGAGCAATGCAACCACAGAGCTTTATGCAGCTAGCTATTAGGTGAAAGTATCGCGATAGACGGTCCAGTGGCTCGCAGACGAGACCTATGGGCCGGTCAGACACTCTGCTCACAGCGCGAGGCAGGAGCCGAAGCAGCAGCAGCACCCAAAGCATCTGGAAGGAAGCGGAAATAAACGTCGCTGGCTAGTTCGAGTTTAAGCAAAAACAGACGGATTTTGTACATTTACCTCCACTAACAAAACTATAAAGTGTGGATTCTAAACAATAAGGACATTTGATCAAGCAAGAAGCTTACATTTCACAGGTTAACTGGCGGGTGAGTTTTTAAGAATACTAAGCCAAGGCTAGCCAGCCAGCAACAGTACCCGTTAGCATACGAAAGTATTTTCTTCGTTTTTTGCTTTGGTTAGCTATAGTACTGTAGCTAGCTAATAGGCCTACCTGCTTTCCATGCAGTCTTTCCTAGAAACGACGAATTCACATGCATAACTGCACACAAACATTTTAACCTGGATATTAAACAAATAACTGTTAGCTAAATAGGTTGGTGTCTTTTACTTGTTTGTTGTTACTAGTAGCTAGGTAAATAGCCGGCTAGCTTTTTCGTTTTGGTTAGTTGCTAGCTAACGTTAGCTTCCGCTTTCACATGTCTATCGTTTGAACTGTCTCATAGCTCTAATTCAAAACAGCTGTAAACGGTGTTTCACAGTACAACCAACATAAGTGAATTTAGCGCAAATGTAGTAGAATTGGCTATATCACTGGCCCTAATGTGGGTACCTAACGTTAGTTAACTGACTTTCCTACAAGTGGAAGCTGTGTCACAGATAGAAACAAACTGATAACGAGAGTTGCCAGAAAGCCTCCCAATAACGTTAATGGTCAAATAATAACCTATAAAGATGTTGTTCACCAACTAGATAGTTAGTCACTTAATATAACGTACTTCGCATAGTTGGTAAGTAAGCCTGGGTAACTAGTAGTGACCTACGTAGCGGAAAGTATCGAATTGATGCAGAAATTGTATATTCCAGTGCGGGTTTTGATTGTTGTGTGTGTGTGTGTGTAACAAGCAGGCTAAGAAATGTTTAGTAAACAGCGAATCTGATTGGAGGGCTAGTAAACCACTTCGCATGAGGAATGTTGCACTACAACAGACTTTAGCGCTCCCCCATTCCTTAACCCAACAATGGCCTGTCAATTGTCAAATCTTGGCCAACCACTAGTGTGGATTTAATGCTGACATTGGTACAGTTCGTTTTGCATTGCCAGGTGCTCCAGGTGGGTTGAGATTTCACTTAGGACCAATGGAATGGTCTAAAATTAATATCCTCCGTCCACCCGGGGCACCTGCCATGCAAAACGAGCTCCACCCATCTCAATTTCAGTCCCATCATCATACAGTGGTCGACCAACACAACACCCAGACGTAAACAGAGATGCTAGATATTAATTTGTGGCATGTTTCTCCCGTTTTTGCAGATACCTTCTGTGAGCTTTATGTGAGGATCCATCCCTAAAGGAACGGGTCATAGACGGGAGGAGCGACTCGGAGCAAGCAACCGATCACGGAATTCTTGAACAGTTATTTTTTTTATACTGAAGTTACTGGTCTCCACACATCAACGACAGGGAATAAAACAGCATTTACCCTCACAAGTACCATAAACCCACGGTTATACACAGTTATTCAACAATCCGTACCATGGAGGCCGTTGCCAAATACGATTTCAAAGCCACTGCTGACGACGAGTTAAGTTTTAAACGTGGGGAAGTTCTAAAGGTAGGATGAGTGCATTTTTTGTCTTCAAATTATTTAATTGCAAGGCTTGGTAACTGCTAGTTATCTGCTTTAAAGGATTGTATAATTCACCTGATCGAAGGTTGTTAATCTACTTATATTTTTAGTGGCACATCAAATTGGTATTCTGTGATCATATGCCCCTCCACTGTCAAGAAAAAATACATTTGAATTACACAAACATGTTTTTCTATTGCAAACCAGCTACAATAAAATGTTTATCATGGAAAATATCAAAGACCTTCTCGCCCCACGTCTAGTAAATAACAGCAACACAACAGTTTATTTGTTGCCTTCTGCAATGTTCCTCTTTGCACTTTCTTTCCTCAGCCCTTTCTTCACACACAGTATAATATCGGTATCTTAAGCTACACCTTATTCAATGAATAAGACAACATCACAGTACGCTCAATACAAGCTTTAGGCCTAGTAGAGTGATAGGGCTCCACACTGGGAACACAAGGCCTTTGCGGATGGGTTTATTTCACGGTATTGAAATGCCAATCCTTCAACTTCTCTAATCTGACACAACCTGGGGCCAATGTATCACTTCAGACAGCCATCCTACTCAAAGCCTCACTTTCATGCTCCCTGAAAAGAGCTCAGTCCATTTTCAGAGCTTGATCATCATGGGACTGCAAGATATTAGGAGAAAAAAATTATATACAAGAGCTCTGGGATTTAAATGTAATCATCATAATCCCTCTGAATGTCAATGGGTTTTAGGTAAAGAGGGGGTAAATTTACCGCCTAAGCACACCAGCCATCATATGTTTTATCTGATTTACGTTTCAAACGATTGTGTGTGTGTGGCAAATGGAGCTAAACCTCTCTCTTGCTAGCAACTACATGTTTGTAAGATTCTGTACACTTTAAATCCTTTGAACTACTCCGTACACCCCATGCACTACTACTCCGTATGCCTCATGCACTATTTTTGTATTAACGTCATGGATGAACGTCAACAGATGTTTTCTCTGGGACACTTGATGAACATAACACACCAGTGCAAACCGTCCCTGTTCTTACACCATAATAGCGGTGAGTGTTGACAGGCAACAGGTACCCACCCGCCTCTCATGCAGTTGGAGAGGACACTGCTGTTGAAACAGTATCAGTAGTCTTCTCCCACTTATTTTAAAAACCCACCCAGTCTCTTCAACATTAGTCACATTCAGAAACAACAAAGAGTTATACCTACAAGCACTTAAATTAACCTACAATGCAGTTCAATAAATAGTTGATAAAATATTTACTGAATAAACTAAAGGGAAAAAGTGAAATGAAAAGTATCCCAATAAGATAACTATGAGGCTATATACAAGGGGTGCCGGTGGTGTCAATGTAAATTGTCTGGGTGGCCATTTGATTAATTGTTCAGCAGTCTTATGGCTTGAGGGTAGAAGCTGTTAAGGAGCCTTTTGGACCTAAACTTGATGTTCCGGTACCTCTTGCCGTGCGGTAGCAGAGAGTACAGTCTATGACTTGGGTGACTGGAGTATTTGACTTTTTTTTATGCCTTCCTCTGACATGCCTATTATTTAGGGCCTGAATGGCAGGGGGCTTGGCCCCAGTGATGTACTGAGCCATATGCAGTACCCTCTGTAGCTTTAGGACAGGTCCAACGCTGGGGTTACAAGGAGTAGGCTAGCCAGAGATATACTCCCGTCCCTCCTAGCCTCCAATGCCAGCGTTGTGCTGGGCCCCTGTGATCGGACACCCCCCTCGCCCAAGCGCCCAGCAGCACCGAGCTCTGCATAAATATTAATCAGACAGCGAGGGTGAGGCGGCGAGCAGCTTGATGGCAGAACGCAAAGCCTGCAGCACAGCGATACTCTAAAATTCCTGTAGGAGTTGCGTAAGCCACAGGCTAGACCGCCATGTGCCCACATGGCCTCGGCACCATCATCGACAGATCAGAGAAAGACCCGTGGAATACTGGTGTGAGCGAAGTAACATAATTAATTTTTATTATCTAAAAACCATGTACTTGAAAGGTTCTCCCCCCGTACGGTTTAATTTCAGCACTCATCTAAGTGCTAACTTTGTAATAAGTAGGTCCTGCCATATGAGAACAAGTCTCATTATATCTGTTGTAGAAATGTTTAAATGGCCTTGTCCATTCTGCCTCCCTTCATCCAGCCCTTCGTATGTGTCAGTAAGATCTTGAGGAGTTCTCTCATGTCTCTTGAATATTGCTACTTATAAATATGAAAAGGATTGTATGCAGACTAGGTGCAGTCAACTTTTCTTTTTAGTCTGGGAATATATGAATTCATTTTGGCCTGTTTTTTTTGTTGTCTTCGTACGTGGTTCGCTATGGGGTTTTGAAGAGGCCTTATCTCACCAGGGGGCTCTGGGGGAGAGAGGGCATAGAAAGTAGAGCTACTTATTAGAGGGTTCTTGCATATCAGAAGAAGAAAAAAGTGATCTAATTTTTCACAACCAGAATCGTTAGTGTTACTCTGAAAGAAGTTAACTTCTAGAAGTAGACAGCACGCTACCCAGAGTGAAATGTTTGTTGATTGGGCGATTCAGACAGTCTGCTTTTAACCCGTCCAAATCCATTTTTAGCACTTGATCACATCAGATCCTCAACACGGAGAAGGACATTGTCAGCCTGTCTACCTTGCAGAGGCATGAGTTTGAATGTGAAAGGAGTATGCACTACCAGAGCATGGGGAGGTCTAGGGTCCATTGTCCTAGAGAATCTCTTTAAGTGCATTTGGCTAGCCCCTCCTCCTGCTCTGTCCCTGGAACCTTGCATGTCATAATCCTTTCTCTGTGCTGCTTCTGTTCTGTTCTGTTGGCTGACATGTTTTGGCTTCAATTTCTAGGAATCACCAGGGGGTCCTCAGTAGAATGATTGGTGCATCTCACTTACGGGTGAATCCCATTTGAATTCAGTCACTTTGACAGCATCCCTTTTTATTTAAACAACATTTTCCATGTTTGGCCATTTTGCACACCCCACCATGAGACATCCATATCTTCATTACTGGAAAAGATAAGCAGTTGAGTTTGATATCATTTAAAATCTCCAGGGGTGCCGTACTACTGACTGACCCTGTAAAACAACACATTTCACTACACCTGTCCAACCCTATAAACAGGGTTGTCAAACTATTTTACAATAAATAAATAAAATAATACTAAATATAAATGCAACAATTTTTAGGATTTTACTGAGTCACAGTTCCTAAGGAAACCACTCAATTGAAATCAATTAATTAGGCCCTAATCTATGGATTTCACATGACTGGGAATACAGATATGCATCAGTTGGACACCTTTAAAAAAGATCGGTGTAGGGCCTCCCGGGTGGCGCAGTGGTCTGCATCGCAGTACCACCAGAGACTCTGGGTTCGCGCCCAGGCTCTGTTGCAGCCGGCCGCGACCGGGAGGTCTGTGGGGCGACACACAATTGGCCTAGCGTCGTCCTGGTTAGGGAGGGTTTGGCTGGTAGGGATATCCTTGTCTCGTCGCGCACCAGCGACTCCTGTGGCGGGCCGGGCGCTAACCAAGGTCGCCAGGTGCACAGTGTTTGCACGCTGTGTTAAGAAGCAGTGTGGCTTGGTTGGGTTGTGTTTCGGGGGACGCATGACTTTCAACCTTCGTCTCTCCCGAGCCCGTACGGGAGTTGTAGCGATGAGACATTACTAACAATTGGATACCACGAAATTGGGGAGAAAAGGGTCAAAATAAAAAAATGGTGTGGATCAGACCACCATTTCCCTGGTACACCATTGCAATTAATATTTTAACTTCTACCAAAAAGATGGCCGTTCTACCAAAAATGGGTTTTTAGATCATTGACATTTTGGTTTTATCAAGTTTTTTGGGCGTTCGTGTATTGGTGAGGTATACCTTTCATTGACTGCAATGCAAATTACATTGCAGAGTTACTACATGTGTAATGCACATACGATAATGCCTAAAATTGTGTTTTCAGTTTTTGCCATCCGCCTAAACCTTGAAGGCAGCTTGGAGCAACCATTATTTGCTAAGACGGGTTTTTCTTCAGACCAATTGTTCCCCTGAGGTAAGGTAATCATCAAAGAGTAGTGAGCATAGCCGGATTATTACACTTAAAAAGATTAATCATAGACTATAAACCAACAGTTTGAAATCCAGGGGTTGTGTTCTGCCTTTTGGCAAGCTGCCGTTCGTTGTGACCGTTAGAGGTTGACCGCTTTCTATTTGAGGAGTGTGGGATTTGTCCTTTTTAGGTTTGGCTTGCTCCCAAACTAGCAGGTCTGAGAGTCACTAGTTGCAAGGTAGATTTGGTCACATTTTAAATGGCCTGCTACATGGCTAGTGCTCAAGATGGGCCTTTTTTTGTCTGCCTTATGTTTCAAACAGCAATGTGATCATTTCTGTGTACAGAACAATCACTTCAGATAAAGTCTACTTATTGTATGACTGGTTCTACGGCACAGAAAGGAAATTAACACATAAATAGTCCTCGCGTGAATCTTAACCTCAACACCCCCAAATAGCCTGCTGCTTCCATTCAGTCTGGACATTTTGATATGTGATAAAGCATCAGTCAGTTTATCATATCAGACAAAGCTGTCAGTGTGATATTTTAAAAATGGGAAAGGAAACTAGGTAGCTCAGCCATTCTGTTTCCAAGTCTGTGCAGTTTTATGCAAATTGTCAGGTTCACATACTGTAGAGTAGACTGAGTAGTCTTGTGATTGATGATTAATTAATCTATTCGAAGGTATTTATCATGATAATGTGTAACTTTCACCTCTTTAAAGCTTAGTATCTGTTTCTTCTGTCTACTGAATTATTAAACCCAGTTTAGTTTGCATGCAAGGTATTGCATTCAAAAATCCATCCAAGATTGAGTATCAGTGTCTGCGGAATGCTTTCCTCAACATCTATCTCCAGTACTGCCTGCTAGTGCCTAGCCTAAGCATCTCTGCTTTTGAGACAAGGGGTCTCTCTCACGAGTGGATGGCCTGTGTTGAGGCTTTGTTATTCAAAGCCCCCAAAGTCGCCTTAAGTGCACCAGCATGGAGAGATCTGGTGTTTGTATTCTATTTTCTATCCCCCCTCCACCACACAGGAGCATCTGTTGAGCCCTTGTGTTTCACACAACGTATCGTCTCTGTGTCACCTCTCTCTCGGTGTGTCACTGTTAGTCTCTGGGTGGCTGAAGCCTAGACTGTAAGAGTCTCTGTCCTCTGAACAAGATTGTGAGTTGGCCCTCTCAAACCATAAGCTGTGCTGTGATGTCAGTGCCTACAGTCTGGTGGTGTAGCTGATGAAAGAAATGCTTGTACATGTCAGTGATTGATAAACTGTATGTCAATCACAGGATATCAACTGAAGGCTTCTTAAAGTCAAAATAGGATTATTTAATCCAAACAGTTGCGAAGATGTTTAGCGACTAGCTGGTGCTACACAGCAATTTATTTCACCCTCATTTCCGCCTGCTTTTAGAAAAGACCCTTTACATAACTAGTTATCTAAAGCTCGACCATTGATGGGATGAAAGGGGTGGAATTGGAACGTAACATGCATTAATCGCCTCATGCTGCTGTGTAAGCCTTTTGTTGTGTTTCATAAACATGACAATGTCTTTTTTTCAGAAATATAAATCATTCTATAATCCAGATTCAAAAGATCGACTATGTGAAATCAAGATATCTTTAAACCTCTTTCCCTCGGTATTCAGTCAGTAGGTTCTGTGTGTGAATATGACAGCAGTCACTTTGGAATAAAAGTTTGCGTTACTGATTTCTCTCGCTAGAATGCAATGTCTGGTTGAATATTTAAGGTTCACTAGAGCTGCTAATAGAGCTGGAGTAGAGCTGCTAATGATTTTTACATGTTTTCTGAAGGCCGTTATTGTCTAATTACGTGGTGCTCTTGGGAGTTTTTTCCATTGCTCGAAAAGAGGGAAGTAAGACTTAAACTGGTTCTATTTCCACAAGAGCTGACAAAACGTCGGTGTTTTTACCATGATTGAGCTGTGGGAAAGTTTGGTGAAATTAGTCTGTGCATGCATTTTGTGTGTGAATGTATATGTAGCCTGTTTGTGTTCTCTTTTACATTACCCTTTCAATGTGTTTCATGTGTTTTCTGAGAGAGATTGTAAGAACACTGCTGATCTGAAATGACTTTTACATTTTTTTCCTTAATTATCCAAACCCTAACCCTTAACATAATTTGAACAAATTCTGAAATGAAATATCGGTTTGCAGGTCAGAAGTGTCCGCATAGCCTTTTCAGTGTTTTCTGTGAGAGTGAGTGGTCATAGCCACTCATGTGGCCTGCCTTTGATTCTGCCCACAGTGGGGACGTGTGCAGTGTATGGTCCTGTTGTTTTCACATTGTGTTGAGCATTCAGGTTGCACTGTTCCTCGGCCTCTACCACTGACTCACACAGCTGATTGACCTGCCAGGGCTCCTCTAATTTGCAGCCTTGAGTCACACACAAATGTATCCCTCTTATTTGTTACACACACAGACTAAGCGGGCAATCACATTCTGACAGCAACAACGGCTGAAATGTTCCTACAAAAAAGGCATTTTTTTCTACCCTTTTCTTTCCTGCTCTGTTTAGCTTACCTAGAGTTTTCTCAGGTGCATGATGGTAGTGTTGGCGCTGAATTATACTGTCCATATTAGGCTAACTGTAATTGAAGAACATGTACCTCATATAGACATCTTTGTGTATGTGTGGTGTTGCACATTGTTTTTGTTCAGCTTATCAATAAATGGCGTACACAACAGAGCTGTACTCCTACCTTCCTGTTTTTATTAAACATACATTTTAAAGCTGTTAGATATTTCTGCGTTTCTGTAGAGTTTCTTTACATATCAACCTAAATAGTGAAGTGTTAATAGAATAATCTTAGCACACACTAAAATGTACGTAGCTAATATGAAAAATATCTGGTTGATTTTTTCCTCACATTGTGCTGATTGACTTAGTTTCACAGTGTGTCATGTGAGTTTGCATCAGCGTTAAAAAGGGGAAGGAACTCATTTTAGTTTTGGGGGGTTTCAAAAAAATTATCTTTTGGGTTAGGCTCACTGCCTCTGACAATAGAACCCTATTCTTTATGCTCTTGGCTAGTTCTCCTTTGAGAAGCATGAATGCAGCCAGTGCTTTTTCAGATCTATTTGTACAGCAAAAGACAGCCCTCTATTTGAGAATCAGAGTGCCATTATAATGCTGCCAATGCCATATTGTAGAAGCAGTGAGCTGTAAATCTCCTTTTTTATCTGCCCTAGATGTTTTTCCTATGGGCACCTCAAGTCAGTCATGCCATATGGCAGGGCAGCCAATACCTCATTGCTCTTCTATCACAACGGAAGCTAAGGCTACATGAGCCATGATGCCAGATGCGTCCAGTCAGTGTATGCCATGTGAAATAAAAATGTTACTGATTTTTAAAGTCATTTTATTGTTTTAGGCTATGCTTACTGTACATTTATTCACCCATCTCAAATCATCCACCATTACAAAAAAAACCTGAGGGGAATAGCCTAGTAGTGTTTAGGTTTGTGACTTGAGTAACTTCTTGTATCGTGTATTACATAGGAGCCTCATTTATAAAAGTTGCGTAATTTTCTGACAAGTCTGCGTGTGTACAAAAAATTGAGATTGATCAACTTGGCGCATGCCATACATTTTAAATTTTTTACCCCTTTTCTCCCCAATTTCGTGGTATCCAATTGTCTCATCGCTGTAACTCCCACACAGACTCGGGAGAGGCGAAGGTCGAGAGCCGCACGTCCTCCGAAACACAACACAACCCAACCAAGCCGCACTGCTTCTTGACACAATGCCCACTTAACCCGGAAGCCCGTCACACCAATGTGTCGGTAGAAACACCGTACACCTGGCGACCACGTCAGTGTGCGCTGCGCCTGGCCCGCCACAGGAGTCGAAGTGCGTGATGGGACAAGGATATCCCTGCCGGCCAAACCCTCCCCTAACCCGGACGACCCTGGGCCAATGGTCTCCCGGTTGCGACAGAGCCTGGACTCAAACCCAGAATCTCTAGTGACACAGCAACACTGTGATGCAGCGCCTTAGACCACTGAGCCACTCGGGAGTCCCTGCGCATGCCATACATACTCATGTTTCACTTACAAACCAGACCTGGACCGTGAACGAGCAATAAAACTCTGCCCGGAAAATGCCCTCTATTCACCTTTTATGGTGACAATAACACCCTCTATTGACCTTTTATGGTGACAATAATGCACTTTATTTGCTGTATAATTTGGCACTATTTTGAATTAGGCCACGGCAGTTTTGTAAAAGAAGCAGCAATTGCGTATTTGATCACATTTCTGTAGATGTGTGGGCAGAATGTTCTGATATTTTGCAGTGACTTTTTTTTCTTCAAACAACATGCATCCTGCTTGTCAGCATATTTTTCAACATTGGTTGCATATTGGAATCAATTTAAATGTAGGCTACAGCCCACACTTCTATATAAACAAAGAATTGTTAAATATTTTGTTAATCAATAAATTGTTTCCATGTCCTGCCTCGGTATAGGCTTTGAGATTAAATAGGTTTATGATGTCACGCTCCTATCGTACAGCAATAATCAAATATTTTACCTAAGCTACCGGTCTATTTACTGTGTTGGCAGAATGTTAATGTATGCTGTATTTAGAAAAGGACTGCGACGACAGTTTCTGAAAGAGACTATAATGGCAAATTGTTGTTCATCTGTTCAATTAGTCTGTAGGCTATAAACTGCGCTGCCTATGGGATCACGTACAGCAGAACTTGAAATGCATGGCTTATCTATTCACTTATGCTTAATTGAACGAGTGATGTGCATGGTAGTTTGTTGTATTCAGGAATATGAACCTATCACGGCCAGAAAAGGTGAGAAATGTATTCTGTTATGAGTCCTATGTTGAATTATTTTAGATTACAAAAATAAAACGCTAGAGCTGTGTTCGAATACTCATACTAACTGCACTAACCATACTATTTGTGACTTTAAATTGAGTATGTAGTTTGCTTATAGGTCATAGTATGTATATAGTTAGTATGCCAAAAGTTCCCGGACTAAATTCACCAAAATACGAAGTATACGAGCAGTGGACACTATTTCCGTGCTTTTTGGGCCCATAATGCGATTCTTCAGAAAATGGGCGTGCTAGCCAGTTAGCTTTGGTGCTTGACTGCCGTTGTGAGGTCAGAACGCCCGGCTCAACCCTACTCCTCAGCCAGAGCATCCAGTGTGCGCTCTAAATGCTCTGAGAACAATACGCTCTACAAATGGACAATCTGACAACGCTCTGGATTTACGAACGCCCAGAGCGCACTCTGGCACTTGAGATTGAATTTACGAACACACCCGAAATCATAAAATGTTTAGCTAGTCATTTGTTATGCTAACAAGCTAGCAAGAGGTTGCATAGCAACAGCAGCAACTTCCGGTAGACGGGCGATGCGCTAGTAGGCTCAACTGAAAGGATACCGTTTGTTTACAGTATACTAAAATGAACTAATAGTGTGTATATACTCATTATGTATACAGTATGTGTATTTGAACACAGCCTAGATTTTCTCTCTTCTCACTAACGGCAAATGTTTTTTTGAAGTAAGTGTGTCATCCTATATCCCATTTGCACAAAATACTTACTTGTCTGCTTGCAATACAATACCTCAACAACTATGCATGGTCCGAAGTTTGCATGGAGGAAAGGACATTCTCACGTCAAGTTCAGTTTTTATAAACTGGTGCACGCAAGCTTTTGGGGTATATAAAATAAGTTTATAAAATACATATTTCTCAGTCCCATTTTACACAACAATTTCTGAGAGATATTGCATCCTATCTTTAGACCTAAGGACTGGGAAAGTGGCTGGATGTTACCTTTTCTTATTGCTTTGTATCCAATCACGTCTCAGGTTATCAAGACAACCTGATGTCTTGTCATGCAGCCCTGATATGAGCTCTAGTAAATGGCGGTGCTCCCATAAAGCAACTATAACTGACGACCAGGAGAAGGCCACAGAGGAGAGTTTGCCCGGTAGTCTTCAGCAGCATTCACTCACATTCATTTCCTTCTTAAATAAATAAAGATGAAAAGTTTGACTGGCTGGCAAATTTAGCTCCTATAACAGATCTTTGAAACCTGCCCCTCAGAGCATAATCTAAGGCCCTTCTCTGCCTCTCTTCCCCCCTCTACTCTTCTTCTGCTGCTGAACTAGAGGCTGGTGTTAAGCTAACACTCTCCCATTTGGCACTGTGAATGGTAAAGGATGGCCTTAATTGGTCTATATTAGAGCTGAGCGATATGGACAAAAATCTATATCATGATAAATTTCCTGAATTCATGCGATAACGATAAATTGAAGTTAATAACATTTAATGTGCACCTTTTTTTTGAATTATCCTTTAAACTACTACTACTACTAGTTTGATGGTTTTACCTATCAATTGTCCCATCAACAACCCCCCATATTGGCAAACATTTAATTTTAAACTTTACATTTCTCTAGTGTAGGCTACTTATCGTAATGAACAATGTCAGCAAAATGCCTGTGATGGGTATGGTCGGTGTCGATAATTTTCAAGTTTATCGTCCCAGCTCCAGTCTATATCTACCTTTTAATCTTTCACTGTGCAAACTGATTAGAACTGTGCTGTTTTAGGAGTATGTGCCACAGTAAAGTGGGACAGTCCCTCCTACTTCAGAGTGCTGGGAACCTTGGAATGCAGATTGAGCTTGTGCACTGGCACATGCGTGTGTGTGCAGTGCAGCTCTCACCACAGCTTAGCTCACTTCCTGTTTGGAGCCTCTTTCACCCCCAGCAGCTTCCTGTCTCCTCGGCACAGTCGATCACGACACCCCACACCTACAGTGCTGCATTGGATTACAAAGTGCAAAACGGCATGTAAGAATACACCAGCCTGTGGGTCTCTTACTCATCACCAAAGAGTAGCTGGATTAGCTTTACTGAACAACAGAAATACAAACACAACATTTAAAGTGTTGGTCCCATGTTTCATGAGCTCAAATACAATATCCCTGAAATGTTCCATAAGCACACATTTATTTCTCTCACATTTTGTTCACACATTTGTTTACATCCCTGTTAGTGAGCATTTCTCTTTTGCCCAAGATCATCCATCCACTGGACAGGTGTGGCATATCAAGAAACTGATTAAACAGCAGGATCATTACACAGGTGCACTTTGTGCTGAGGACAAACGGCCACTTAAACAATGTGCAGTTTTGTCATACAACACAATGCTTCTGAGTTCTGAGGGAGTGTGCAATTGGGGTGCTGACTGCAGGAATGTCCACCAGAGCTGTTGCCAGAGAATTTAAGGTTAATTTATCTACCATAAGTTGCCTCCAATGTCGTTTTAGAGAATTTGGCAGTACTTCCAACCAGCCTCACAACCACCTGTAACCACGCCAGCCCAGGACCTCCACATCCGGCTTCTTCACCTGTGGGACAGCTGAAACTGTGGGTTTGCACAACTGAAGAATTATTGCACAAACTGTCAGAAAACCGTCTTAGGGAAGCTCAACTGCATCCTATTCCTCCTCACCGGGGTCTTGATCTGACTGCAGTTCGGCATCGTAACCGACTTCAGTGAGCAAATTCTTATTTTTGATGGTCACTGGCACGCTGGAGAAGTGAGCTCTTCGTGGATTAATCCCAGTTTCTACTGTTCCTGGCACACCGCGTGTATGGTGTCGTGTGGGCGAGCGGTTTACTGATGTCAATGTTGTTAACAGTGCTCCATGGTGCCGGTGGGGTTATGGTATGGGAAGGCGTAAGCTACGGACAACTAAGAATTGCATTTTATCAATGGCAATTTGAATGCACAGAGCTATTGTGATGAGATCCTAAGGCCCATTGTCGTGCCATTTCGTGTTCCAGTTCCCGCCGATATCAAGCAACTTCGCACAGCCATTGAAGAGGAGTGGGACAACATTCCACAGGCCACAATCAACAGCCTGATCAACTCTATGCAAAGGAGATGTCGCACTACACAAGGTAAATGTATGTCAGACCAGATACTGAATGGTTTTCTGATCCATACCCTCAACTTTTTTCCCCTTCTGACCAACAGATGCATATCTGTATTCCCAGTTATGTGAAATCCATAGATTAGTGCCTAATGAATTGATTTCAATTGACTGATTTCCTTATATTAACTGTAAAATCATTGAAATTTTTACTTGTTGCGTTTAGATTTTTGTTCAGTATATTTAATCATACTTCATGATCCCTTATTACATTTTGTTTACACAACTCCTCTTTTGAACCCCTTTATCTTTTTAATTGCAGTTTGTTCTTTTTTCTCAGTTATGATCCTTTTTTGGGGGGGCTCTCCATATCACTATCCACTAGCTTTTACTCTCAAAGGGGGAGCTCTGAAGCTTTTAGCCAGTTACTTCTTCTAAGCCTCCGATTAATCTCCCCTATCACTTATTAGCTCTCTGCGCAGCTATCGATCCCATCTCCCATTTGATTTACCACAGAGGAGAGAAGAATGCCTGCTGTGCCCTCTTATGCTGATCATTCCCCTCACTCCAGTCCAGTTCTGAGCAGAGCCTGATTAATAAATCAAATCAAATCAAATTTATTTATATAGCCCTTCGTACATCAGCTGATATCTCAAAGTGCTGTACAGAAACCCAGCCTAAAACCCCAAACAGCAAGCAATGCAGGTGTAGAAGCACGGTGGCTAGGAACTCCCTAGAAAGGCCAAAACCTAGGAAGAAACCTAGAGAGGAACCAGGCTATGTGGGGTGGCCAGTCCTCTTCTGGCTGTGCCGGGTGGAGATTATAACAAAACATGGTCAAGATGTTCAAATGTTCATAAATGACCAGCATGGTCGAATAATAATAATAAGGCAGAATAGTTGAAACTGGAGCAGCAGCACAGTCAGGTGGACTGGGGACAGCAAGGAGTCATCATGTCAGGTATTCCTGGGGCATGGTCCTATGGCTCAGGTCCTCCGAGAGAGAGAAAGAAAGAGAGAATTAGAGAGAGCATATGTGGGATGGCCAGTCCTCTTCTGGCTGTGCCGGGTGGAGATTATAACAGAACATGGCCAAGATGTTCAAATGTTCATAAATGACCAGCATGGTCGAATAATAATAAGGCAGAACAGTTGAAACTGGAGCAGCAGCACAGCCAGGTGGACTGGGGACAGCAAGGAGTCATCATGTCAGGTAGTCCTGGGGCATGGTCCTAGGGCTCAGGTCCTCCGAGAGAGAGAAAGAGAGAAGGAGAGAATTAGAGAACGCACACTTAGATTCACACAGGACACCGAATAGGACAGGAGAAGTACTCCAGATATAACAAACTGACCCTAGCCCCCCGACACATAAACTACTGCAGCATAAATACTGGAGGCTAATACATCAGGAATCCTCTGAGCAGACAAGTTGACTCAAACCAGATCAGATCCAGTAATTGTATTTTCAATTTTTTATTCCCAGAACCCTACAGTTAAATTATTGGTCTGTTTTTAAGTCTGCATGAGTGGAAAATGTTTAAATCCCTGCTGTGGTGCTCAGTGTGAAGTTTTTGGTTCAGCTGAGGGCCTCTACTACGCCATTCTCCCAGCCAGGAACCTTCCAAGTTCCCCTGCCATGTTAAGGGACCAGCCACGTTGTGTGTTTCAGTAGCTGTAAGTGTAGTGAGAGTCATGGGGTTTCTCTAATTAAGTGTGGCGTCCCATGAGAGTGGGACTTAAATAAGCCTATGTCTCCCCCTCCCCTCTGTTGTCAGAACAGAGCTAATGTGACCCTATTAGGTAGCAGTGGAACTTTTCTAGAAGTTGTCTTGGAACACATCCCCTTAGTAATGTGGATTTTTTTTGTTGTTGAATTTTTACCCCTTTTTCTCCCCAATTTTGTGGTATCCAATTGTTTTAGTAGCTACTATCTTGTCTCATCGCTACAACTCCCGTACGGGCTCAGGAGAGACGAAAGTTGAAAGTCATGCGTCCTCCGATACACAACCCAACCAAGCCGCACTGCTGCTTATCACATTGTGCGCATCCAACCCGGAAGCCAGCCGCACCAATGTGTCGGAGGAAACACCGTGCACCTGGCAACCTTGGTTAGCGCGCACTGCGCCCGGCCCACCACAGGAGTCGCTGGTGCGCGATGAGACACGGATATCCCTACCGGCCAAGCCCTCCCTAACCCGGACGACGCTAAGCCAATTGTGCGTCGCCCCACGGACCTCCCGGTCGCGGCCGGTTAGTAATGTGTAGTTTTAACGCTGCACCTGGCTGACTTGCAGAAGTGTGTCACGGTTGTGAGTTATGTTTTGGAGACAGAAGTTAAGAGGAGGAAGTGATTGAACAGTGAACATGGTGTCCCTTAGCAACACAGTGGAAGGCTTTCTGTCCATGTCACCACCCTATTGTCACTGCCCTCAGAAGGATGGAAATGGCAAATATTGCCTTACTGTGTTAATGGACTGAAACGGAGCCTTGACTGTTTGGCATCCTTATCTATGTTCTCTGGGGAAAGCAAGCGGCAGCGGGCCCGCTTGCTTGACACTGATTCACCCTGGCGCCTACCCACGCTTTCCCAGGAACCAAAGGACAAGATTGGGCTCTTCATGTCAACATAGTGGCTCTCTGCTACCTGTCTCCTAGTCTCTCCATCATCCACAGTGTCTGCTGGCTCTGTGCTCGCCAGAGCAGTAAATGCTATCTGCCCAGAGTCAGCTTGTGGCACTCATGGGGAAATTGGGATCAGAGCAGGCCATTGCTTTAGTCAGGCATCACTGGGCCTGATGGCTGGATGAGTGTGAGTCACTGATAAATATCTAACCAGATAATGTCACAGGCTCCCTGTGTGCACCTCGGTTTAGGGGCGAGGGCATTGAGGCAGGCAGACACCTGTGGGTTGGATGGAGCCCCAGGGTCCTCTGCATTGCAAGTTGGACACAAACTGAGTCACTCTTCCTCAACCTCCCACTCTCTCTCACTCTCATATATTATCTCATGTCATCCTTTCACCCGTACCCCTCCTCTCCACTGTGCTGTAGTTGAGAGATGAGATTAGTCTGTCCCCTACCCCAGTAGCGGCTGGCCCAGAGCTCATCACCATGAGCGCCTGGAGACCACCAGACCCAGCCTGCTGCTGCTAGCCGACGTCTCAGCTGGGCTCAGGAGGAGAGAGACATGGAGAGAGTGAGTTTGCTAGTGAGAGTGGGGAGGGAGGCGGCTGCAGCGTGCACTCTAATACGGTAATCCATTGTGGGCAGCATGTGAAGCTCGTTAAAGCGCCCTTCTAAAGCAGGGATTAGGGTGGCCCAATGCTCCTTGATCACATCTACTGGACATAAACACCCTGTTAGACATCTCTCTCACACACACGCACACACACCATCTGACACTGCCTCCTCCATGCTGCAGATAAACCACATCTAATGGTTCTTTATGCATGTACGATAAAGGATGATTCTAGCCAACATAAAGACTTGTAGAATCTTCTTATTCTGTTGTCTGTTTTGTTTTACTTTTGTCACACACGGAGTTCTCCTCTCTGTTCCCTCTGCTTATATGGTTTACATGGGAACAAACTGTACATGGAATATAGGCTACTGCTAAATTGGACTTCATACACGCCGTGTGGGACTGGCTGCTGCCATAAAATAGAGATGCCCCCATTTTCTATTTACCCGGAGGACTTTTCTTGAGCTGATCACAAGGAGTGTGATTCCTCTGAACTGGTCCATCATGCCTCTCCTCCTGAGAGGAGCAGGGCTTCGTAGTGTAGCAGTGAGTCAAAGCCGTAATTAGGACTCCTGCCACCCCTGTCTCCTCCTTCCTGTTAATGCAAATCACCCTTCCTGTTCTAATGTGAAGAGAGGGGTGAGTATCAACCTGCAGTATCAATCTCTTTTGGCTTGCTGCTTATTTTTGGTCCTTCCCATCCCTGGCTGTCCCCATTCCCCAGAAAACCTCCCCAGGGGATGGGGATTGGGCAGGGGGTGTGAGTAGACTGCTGCTCTCCTCACTGACTGGCTTCACTGTGGCACATTCTGCTGGAGCCCTTTCTCCTTACACCGAAGTAGTGGAGTTATGGCTGAATCTCCAGTACTAAGCTACTAAGCAGTGTTTTAGAACATGTCAAGCATGACCAGGAATGGGGTTGTCTGAATTGTTCTCTAACCCTCCACTGCTGATGATGGAAGCCAAAATGCCTCTTGCTTATCTGTTTCAGAGAGCGTGTTGCACAATCTTTAGATTATCGTGTAGACAGACCCGACCGCCATTGTAATAATGGGTAGTCCATTCCACCACTGAGCAGTTGGTAAAGCTGGCATTGACCAGAGCTGAGCCCTAATTCCATACTCCATACAACAGCTGGCCTTCAATACAGATGGCTGTACACAGTGCCAGATTTAGTCCTTTTTTAATTCTACATGAAGAAATTCTAATCCAACAGACAAGAATTGAAATTTGGATTAACCTCATCTCTGCTCTCTACATATGCGTCACTAGAAGTCCTGTTTGAGACCCTTTCATATTTTACTTTCCCCGGTGCCTTGGTTTATGAAGTGGTACTTAACAAGCCCTAGTGATTTCATGATGTAATGTATTGGTCCATTCACCTCAGTTGAGTTTGAGCTGACTAGGGGAATGCGGCTGTGGGGTGGCGGGCCGGCTCCCCATGTGGTAATGGCCCTTAGCATTGTGTTAATTACAGGAGTGTTGGAGTGCTTCATTAGCGGCAGGGTAAGCTTCTCTTTCTGGTGCATATCAGCACTCCTCCTCAGAGCGAGTGTCTGCTCCCTTGCTGTGGGGAAGGAGGGTCAATATGCTCTTGACCTTCCCCAGTCTGTTGGACTCAGCACAGTCGCCAACGTGTCAACATACCAGGCCTTCCAATGGGTGCATTCCATGTACGCCAAACTATTTGCTTTGTCACGTTACTTTCACAGATTTTGAATACAGTTACTGTCTCTCGTGCGCTCATACACTACACACATGCAGCATTGTCAGATGATGAACAGAGGCCTTGTTTGCGCTTTTATGTCATGATCCTAATTGATACGATTCAATTGTCCGTGTGTGTTGAGGACAGGGTAAACTGATAAAGATAACCCTAGTTTTTCTGTTCCCGTCTCTCAAAAAGCTGAACAATGGTTGAATGTGAGTAGACAAGTTAATGAACCAGCCCTTGCTTAATCGCTGGATGGATGAACATGTGGGTTTTTATCTCTGTTGTTTTAATTGTAAATGCACGACAGAAGTCCATTATCAGAAACAACAGGCCTGGGAGGCCCATAGTTGGAACACACTTTATCTACTGGCCTCAGTTAATTTCACACTCCAGCATAATCTGCAGTCTTGATTCATAGAAATGGTCTCTGGATTGCATCCACAGTACAGACGCGTGACTATCAGTCACCTCTCCTCCTCCTCCTCTCATGCTAGGCTACACCAAATAACCAGCCGGGTCCGTAAGCTATGCTAACGTCAGAAGAAACCCGCTCTACATGTTTATGTCAGCTACTCTCATCTGCATTGGGTTGTCATTGAAGTCTGCTTTGGGGATGGCAGTCAGTCAGACTAAGGGGTGCATAGAGTTCATCATTATGCGTCTCAGGCTTGGCCACCAGGGTTTTAGCGGGGGTCTGAGAAGCGCCGTGTGTGTGGGGGAGCCAGTCTGCTCCGTGGCAGCTGTGGAGGAGATTATCCCCCGGACCTTAGCCTCGCTAATAGAAACTCATGAATCTATTGTGCCTCAGTCAGATAAAAAAAAAAATATCTTTACAGGGAGGGAATGCAGAGTGCCCACAGAATCTCATTAACATAATGCAGGCCTGCCATGGAGCTCATGAAGACAGAACAACGCACAGTCACAGTTCTGCTGTTGCCTTCTCTGAAAGAAACTGCCTACAAAGCAAATGTTTTAATCTTTTTCACATCAGCTGCAGCTCTTTCAGCATATCTTTTTTTTGTGTCATCAGACCGTTTGCACTAGACCTCGAGTTGAATTTGATGTGAGATAATTGTGCTTCATAGCCATTGTCAGTTAAGAGATACAGTAACAAAACTGGTTAAGCAGACTAAGCCAAGCGAGGTAAACAAGCCAACTAGGTTTACGGCTTTACCGTTTAAAGGAACTGCCTTGTGGTTTCATGTTATCATGGAACTACTTATGGAAGATTTGACTGTTTTCAGCCTTTAACTCTGAGTAAACAGTCCTCTTCAAGCCCCAGGGAGAAGTGTAATCTCTTTACGCAGGCTGAGCAAACCTCTGCAACTGGTAGCTAACAACATAATGTGATAAAGAGAGAGTTTGCAAATTGGTTGCCGCTACAAAACTTTTCTTCTTGGTCTCAAGTCAACCTTTAAACACACATGGGTATGTTGGTAGAATACCGATATCACAGGGTTTTCATTGTGAATGGTACAATAAGTTATTTTTGTTTAGCTTTGTTCTGGTGAATGTACAAAGTTTGCATATTGTCTTTATTTGGTTAATTATTCATGGGAACCTGAATTCAATTACATTTTATGACTGTACCTTGAGCTGACATTTATTCTGGACCTTTCCCCAGGAATATTCCAGCAAGGAAGCAGCCCTGTTTAGTTATTTTTTATTTTTTTTAACCTTTATTTAACCAGGTAAATCATTGAACACATTCTCGTTTAACAGAGTATTCGGTTTTGAGAGCGGGGTTTTGGGGGCGTTGCGGTAGTCACCATAGTCCAACAGAGGGAGGACACAGGACATTTTCGGAGCGGGTAAAGCAGGACTTGTTGCGGTGGAGAAAGCCCAGTCTGGATTAGATTTTGTGGTTATTGAAATGGGTGCTGAAGTTGAGTTATTTATCAAGCCAGGTGCCCAAGTATTTGTAATGCGGTACTTGTTCAATAGAGGTGTTGTTGACAATGAGGGTGTGTTCGGCTGGAGACTGCGTTGTTGTTTTTTGCTTGACAAGGTCATGTACTTGGTTTTGGTTGGGTTGAAGTAGTTTGAGGTCTGTTTAGAATGCAAGGTTGAGAAGCAGGTATTTTCTCTGTGCTTTCTCTGTTCTCAGGTGAAGTTTAGAATGCAAGCTTCACCTGAGAACAGAGAAGATACCTGCTTCTCAATCTGTGGCGCCTGAATTTATTACAATTTTTTAAATGTTTAGGAAACTACTGCAATCTGTTCTGACTGTCCTCTGATATCTCTACTTGAGACCTCATACTCACTCAGATGCGGCTGTTAGGTGTTGATGAAGTGTCAGGGTTGTACAGAGGTGGGGCTGTGTTTTGTTTGCTTCTACAAACCAGCTCTCACTTAGAGCAGTTGCAGTGACCACACCGGCGGTCACGAGTCATGAAGGCAGTCAAATTCCACGTGACCGTTTAGACACGGTAATTAGACTTCTCCAAGCGCTGATGCTGCTGGTGGTCATTAGTAGCCTACCAAACTTGCTGACTGCCTCTGCCTAGTACTCAGCACTCTGACATCAATGCAAATGTAATCAAATATCTAATCAAACACTTAATGAGAGCCCATTAGCTTATGGTGCGCAGCATTTCTATAGGCTATGCAATTGCGTGAGAAAACATAGTGATGGCCTCTATTAAAAAGAGGGATATCCCTTCAGCTTTCTAAAGGCTAGGCCTACTATATTTATTTCTCAACTTTCATTATATTAAGCACATTGCTTGTCTTTACAACAGGAGTATAGCTTACTAGGCTGGCATGAAAATGAACCACAGGAAAGTGCATAGATTACATGTATATTTTTCCCATGCCCCTGTTTTGAGACAAGTGCATGATAATGGTCCATTCTAAATAAATAAAAATCTCACACATATATTATTTAGTATATGTAAAGATAAGATTAAATCAAGAATAGTCTGATGGATGACAATATCAGCCTATCACTTGTGAATTATATACTAACACTGGGCATCATTCGCAAGTGAAAGGCAAGAAACATTGCCTTTTTTGCGACTTTTTCAAATCATAGTCTCACACCCCATGTAGCCTAGCCCATAGGCCTATATGTTTTGATAAGGTGGCAAAATAACTTCTTAAAATGAAGCACATTAATGTGCTTTACAAGGGGTGTAGAACCTAACTGGCATACATACTGTACGCAGTGTGTGAGTTTCAAGTTTGGGGAAGATCATTTTCACCATAACTGCACCTTTTTATAATAAAAGCATTACATGCATAATCACATTTACTGTCACTTTTGATAATGGTGTTTTCCTGCTTATGGAACATTCACACTTATAGCCTACTGCCGTGTGCGCATTGCTGCGCTTATAATGAAGAAATAGTTTATCAACATTTTAAGGGAAATGCTCTGATCTGTTGCGTCCGCCACATTGCGTAATTAAAAAAAAGAAGAATTAATGCTAGTGGTTGTGTTAATTCGGGATCTATCGCATTCCACAACTCTCCCAGATTGTGTTTGGAATATTTATTTCTCGCACAGAATAGAGTAGGTCAACTTTTGTACTATGGGGGACAGTAGATTGACATAGGCAAGTGCTTTTGCTGTTCGTTAGGCCTACTCATCTTATTGGCTGACAAAAAGTAAATGTGGACAGTTCTTCCAATATCTTAAATTTGTTCCTCTGGGCCTCCCGAGTGGCGCAGTGGTCTAAGGCACTGCATCACAGTGTTGCTGTGCCACTAGAGATTCTGGGTTTGAGTCCAGG
Source organism: Oncorhynchus clarkii lewisi (assembly GCF_045791955.1). Taxonomy (NCBI): domain Eukaryota; kingdom Metazoa; phylum Chordata; class Actinopteri; order Salmoniformes; family Salmonidae; genus Oncorhynchus; species Oncorhynchus clarkii. The sequence goes on from NC_092159.1 coordinate 47,262,802, forward strand.
CTCTGACGCAGCCGGCCGCGACCGGGAGACCCATGGGGCGGCGCACAATTTGGCCCAGCGTCGTCCGGGTTAGGGGAGGGTTTGACCAGCAGGGATGTCCCATCGCGCACTTGCAACTCCTGTGGCGGGCTGAGCATAGTGCACGCTGACACGGTCACCAGGTGTACGGTGTTTCCTCCGACACATTGGTGTGGCTTCCGGGTTAAGTAGGCATTGTGTCAAGAAGCAGTGCGGCTTTGTTGGGTTGTGTTTCGGAGGACGCATGGCTCTCGACCTTCGCCTCTCCCGAGTTTGTATGGGAGTTGCAGCGATGAGACAAGACTGTAACTACCAATTGGATACCACGAAATTGGGGAGAAAAAGGGGTAAAAAAATTAAATAAATATGCTCCTCGGAATTGGATAAGGACGTGCGCAATTGCGTCCCCAGTGTTGTCTGTCTTCACTTGTAGCCTGTGAGAAAGACCCAATCATGTGATGGAGAGCCATGTGAGTGAGAGATGCTTCGGAGCATGCAGCACTCAGGGAGAAGGGCACAACAGCAGCAAAAGACATGGATTTTTTTAGGGTGCATTACGGCCACACAAAGGGGATGCTGTTGTGAAATTTGAGGCATTATCAAGTGCTTGTCAAATTGTGAATGAGAGACTGATTAAGTGTGTACAGGCTGCACACAAAAAACTAAGCAGAGCTCATGTCTTTTTAGCTACTTTTTTCAAATCATCATTAGTCGCATCATGCAGCTTTACAATATACAAAACATCTAAATATATAGGCCAAAATTTTACAAACTAAAGTTACATAACTCTAAATTAAGCATTTAGGAGGACCTATTTCTTTGTTAACCTATCAACACAGAATAGCTGCATGTGCGCACTCCCTCATCGTTTGGAGAAAATATCCTTACTATTTTATTCAGATATTTTTCAAATGTATTCTTCATACTATAAAATAATGCCACACAATTCTAAGCAAATCTTGTTTGCTAAATGAACTATTGTAGCCCACAGCCATTTGGCATAGCCAGATTAGGACCTAACATAAGGACAACTCAGAGTATGCTATTCTGTTCTTCTGAAATAGTCTATTTTCTTCATATCGTGTTTCTTTAGACCTGTCTAAAAAATGATGGATTTATTGTGAATGTGTAGGCTATATTACATGGATTTATTAGACTTTTTTAAAAATGTAGATGTTCCAAAGGTCTGCATCAGTGGCTTGTGGGCTATGTGTGGAAGCCAGGAGTTGGTAAATGTGTTTATGTTAATTAACGGTCAATTACCGTGAGATGGACAGTTATTTGCTTGACAATCACCGGCTGGCACAATTTCGTGACCGCCACAGCCCTACTCTCACTTTTACTTGACTCTTGTAACCACTTCAAGATCACCATGCAGGGTAAAGTGGCCCTTGTAGCTCTTTCACACCATCACACACACACATCATGAGCTTCAGTCATTCACACCATTAGATCACACTTTTACCAGGACCCCTAAGGCACTGGTAGTCCACAGATTTAAAATGATGCTGTGCGTGAATCAGCAGTGAGTTTTTAGATATGTGTTAACAGGCCTTGCATTTCCCGGCTGCATCGACCGCCATGTATGGCCATAATTCCCCTAAAATAATCCATGCCTTGCGGCCAAAGTGCTGAATATAATTCTAATTCCCTTCTCCTGGCTGCCAGTCACTGTGCTCCGAAGCACCTCTCACTCACATAGCTCTCTCAGATATCTCAATTCTTCTTATTAAATGCCCGACACACGATCTGGTCCTTCTCACAGGTGTCAAATCGCAACTTGCCAACCCATCCCTTATGGGATTAATGGACACATATAAACAAATATTACAATTATTCACTGTGATAATTCAGTGATAATTCTTCTTCCGGTGTTCTTTGCAGTGCACATCGCACTGAAACAAATTACGATAAACAATACATAATAGTAAATAAGGTTATCCAAACAATAATTATATCCCGAGAGCTGTAAAAAAAAAAATATACATGCATATACAAGTGAAGACTGACACATCGTGGTTGCAACAACACGTGTCCTTGGAATTCCGAGGCGCTTATTGAGATGTTAGAACTGTCCACATTTACTTTTCGTCAGCCGACAAGATGAGTAACAAACAGCAACATCACTAGCCTATGTCAATCTACTATCCCCCATCGTACAAAAATGTACACACAGCCAGGGCAACTAAGCAGTGGCTCCTTTTAAGAAGCATCTCAAGGCCCTGGAGTGGCCTAGCCAGTCTCCAGACCTGAACCCAATAGAACATCTTTGGGGGGAGCTGAAAGTCCGTATTGCCCAGTGACAGCCCCGAAACCTGAAGGATCTGGAGAAGGTCTGTATGGAGGAGTGGGCCAAAATCCCTGCTGCAGTGTGTGCAAACCTGGTCAAGAACTATAGGAAACGTATGATCTCTGTAATTGCAAACAAAGGTTTCTGTACCAAATATTAAGTTCTGCTTTTTTTGCCCCACTGTATCTGCACGAGAACATGAGGGAGTGTCTGTGAGCTGTTATGTTTGAGGTAGATAAGTCGTGAACTGTGTAGGTGATGAGACTAAGGTGGAGTGTAGTGTTTGTGTCTGTGTCTGTAATAAGATGTAGAGAAAGTGAGATCACCTGGAGTTCAGAGTTCCAGACCGCATGTCTGCCACGTCTACACATGTGCAATCAGTCACTCCCAGAGGCTGCCTGCCTGCATTGCCCCACCAATTGTAAGACCACACACACACACACACACTGCCACAGGCATACTCTTCCATCACTGTGCCTGTCTCCCCCCCTGTGCTCCTCACAACCTATTCACATTCACTCACATTATCATAGTGCCACAGGCATGGACTCCTCTCTCCTTCCCCCCTCTGTAATGTTGTCTCTTGTGTCGTAGTGGCTGTGGTTCCACAGTGACAGCTGGTGTGCTGCAGGCTAGCTGGAGCAGAGAGGTCAGAGAGCACTGAGGCCAGTGACCAGCTGGGGGGGGAATTGCCAGACCCCATCATCAGGGCTTTGAGAAGTAGGAGGGTGTGGTGGAAAGAGTGAATAGGCCTAATGTCAATCTCACCACTGACACTGTACTACTGACACTGATGGCCTGGGATGCCTTCACATAGTCTCTTACATGACTCCTGTTTCAGTTGTCTCCTGCTTGGCTCTTTCCACTAAGCCATGGTGTTTTTTACCACCAGGGAGGCTGGTTGCTTGCGTGGGCTTCAGATCAACACTACACACCGAAGTAGAACGAGACTGAGCTCTTCTGAAAAGCTTGACTCTTACAGGATGGGGCGGGATTAAAAGACACTGAAAGGTGAAGCATATCTGTAGTTTCTGGTTAGATAGAGTTATGACGGTTAGATGTTGTGACATGAGTAGGTCCTTCCTCTCTACCCTAGCTGCAGCTTTTCTTTTGTGAACAATGTCAAATGATACCTGATAGAAATACAACATGTCTAGCTGCATTTACATTGTTGTGTTTGCATTATGGAGATGTTTCCCAAATGCTGTGTAATGCATAGATCAATACTCTGTGGTCAGAAGCCCTCTGTACTGCTGCACTACTCATTGTACAGCACAGCCTGAAATGTGCTGTACCAGTCTGCCTTTCCCTCTAGGGGAACTACACGCCTACTGTGTAAATTACTGTATGTCTGTGTGAGAAAAGGGAGAAATCAATCTCACCCGGAGCAACCCTCTTATCTGATAGTTGGAAGATCATTTTATAGCTCTGGATCAGAGCCTTGTATTGTGTTTGAGGGGGGCTTAAGAAGCCATCTTGTTGCTGGATGTGGTTGAGGTGCTGAGTGCCTGAAGGTTGTAGTCTATCTGTAGCCCCTCTTCTCACAGGTCCTCCAGGCCAATTCACACACTCTGATGTGGTCTGTGTGACCAAGTTATGTGAACCCGCAGACACTAAACACTAAACCACTATCTGCGAAGGATTCGGGTGCTTTAGTTGAGTTACTCAGTTTATCATCACTGCCTCACCTGTCAGCCATCTATGTAAATCAAAAAGAGATTTGAGATTTGATTGAGAAAGAGATTTGATTCTGCATGCAATGCAACCTCCACTTGGGTTTTTCAGGTTAGGTTTAAAGATAGATGCAATATGCAGAAATCGCTCCAGCTTTTCCTGGATGCTAAAATTCTGATAGTTTGCCTAATTTCAGGTTTTGTGACAAAACAAGCAAGTATAGTGTAGATAGTCATTGTACCATCTAAACTGCTGTGAAATATCTTTTCCATAACCAAAAATATTGTTTTGTCAGCTGTTTGAAGTTGGTGTATAAAACTGAACGTAAAAGATCCAAAAAACGAAACTTAAGCACGGGATGCTTAGAAATAGCACATATAGAACATATCTACTGCTTCTTAGACTTGCTTTCAATGTGAAGGACCGATCTATAACACACATTTCAATGTGAATTTGGTCAGGTCGCCCAGAAAGCCTTGCATGCTTTAAGAACCCTCTAGTGTGACAGTGGTGGCACACCCACTCTGCCTCACTTTCCTTTCTATCTCTCACTCTCTCTCTCCCAGTGCTCTGTGCACAGGAAGGATGTTGCACACTCTAGTTCCTCAACACTTTTTTTGCAGACAAAAAGATGTAGGCCTAGTTCCTCCCTTGATCACACATTGTCAAGTATGGTTTAAAGGTGTTTCAACACCTAGCAGAGGCCATGAAGTGTCCCAACACGGAAGCCTGTGGTCAGCATATCACATTGAAATACCTGTGTATTCTAGACTATATCTAGTATGACTCCTATTTCTTCTGAAATGGAAAGGCTGTACTGAATCCAGAAGGTCTGATATTTGTGTGTTCAGACAGATGGAGGTTGGAATATCTTTGTTTTGAGTGGGACGTGTCAATATATTACTGTGAGTCAGAACCCTGGTGAGAATTGATGACCACAGTATCTTACATCTGACTGAGTGTTCAAGCCAGAGGCTCTTTACATGACTAACTGCACCAGTGTACAGGTGCATGTCTTTCAACAACAACAGCCACACACACACACAAACTTTGCACCAGTGCACACAGACCTGCAAACCACTGTATGTCTCTCAGACAAGAGTGCTCCCACAGCTGGCCTGGTGTCATGGAGGCTTGCTTGCTTGGTAAATGAGTGTACTCACAACAGACAAACGTGTCTCAGTCTGTCGTTTATGGCTGTGCCCCCTTTAGTGGATACAAAACCGTTTCAGCCCCCCTTCCCAGTGACCTGAGAAGTACTCTGTTTATAAGATGTGATATATTGTTAACTCTCTTCCCTTCTCTAGGTATTAAATGAAGAGTGTGACCAGAACTGGTACAAAGCAGAGTTGAACGGGAAAGACGGCTTCATCCCCAAGAACTACATAGAGATGAAAGCACATCCGTAAGTATGAACCACCTGGCCCAGACTCCTAATATGACTCAGGAGGACTCACCTCTCCAGCTTATTGTTGCTGTATGGGCAAACAGGACTCATCATGACTGCCAGGTCACGCTGGGCCACAGCTTCAATGTATCACATTGATTTGGCACTATGAAACAACTGTCTGAATTGAACAGAACAGTCCCGTCAACTCCTAGTACTGTGCTGAAATAGCCAGTACCACCGCAGTGGAATCTTCTCCCTGTGTGTTCATTGAAGCACTGTGAGGATTCTTAGAGGATATTACCTCTGGTGCACACCGTGCCAGATTAGCGCTCTCTGTATTAGTGCGCTCAGGCCTCTTAGACTTAATTTAATATTGACCCATTATGTCATCGTCCCCGGGATTCTATCGGGTGGGATTTTGGAGTATTGAGTTGCTGGGTCTGGCTGTCTCTGTCCCAAGGAGCTATGCCATGCCTTGGCTTTGTCTGTCTCTGTAGAGTGAATGCAGATATATATAGTGCAGGTGTAAGCTGTTAGCAACTGCTCCAGGGCCAATTTATTGATGATTAATGCCTGGACTTGGATAGTGAGAAATGGCTGATCCATAGTTTGTGTTAATAAGCAGAGCTCAGGTCAGCTGGTGTGGGCAGAGTGTGAGTTGTGAGTAAAGGGTGTGGCTGTGATCATGAGGAAGAGATGGCCAGCAGAAACAAGTTATCTCGGGTCTGGTCCCTACCCTCAGTCTGTCTGTGTAATGGAAGCCCTGAGTGTAGCCTTAGTGTAGGGAACAGTTGAGAATTGATCCCATGCCAGTAGTAGTGGGGCAGGAGTTTGCCCTTTGTCCCTCTATAGACTAGCTGTGACGGAGTGGCAGCAAGTGCGTACACACACCAACTAGCCTGCCTTATTTTGGGTACAGTACATGGGTAGTTGACGTGACAGACCTTTTTTATCCATAGTAGCAAACACATTAATTTAACTGGTTAAAATTGTGACATCCTATGACTAAAAGCTTTCTTTCTTAGCTTGAATCATGAGTAATTTCATGCAGTGTGTCATTTGTTTTCTTACAATTTAGAACCAAATGTGGTAATTGTCCAATGGTGGGACTGGTGTTTGTTAATTAATGAACAAATGAATACAATTCCCTTCACCTACTCTTGTTCTTATGACACAGAAGTGTGTTTCAAGAAATAGCAGTCCCCAAGTCCGTCCATTATATTCCCGAATAGTTCTGCTTGCTTTTGGGGACAACATGTAATCAGTGTCCACATGGTGTGACCCAATTCTATGATAAAACAACGAGCCAGCATTCGGGCACCATTGCGCTGGGGAGGGTTCTTTTGCAATGATGAAGTACAGAATAAATATTTTTTTAACTTTTCTGCCATTGGCATCAGGGCCTACTTTTTGGCCCACCAGCCACTGGTGCAGGTAGATGGAAAAAATGTACGAGCCACCCGGCAAAATATTTTTTCACCATAATTATATAAAAAACACAAAACAACGGATGACCATGCTTTGTAATGTTTCTATAACAAGAAATGTATTAGTAAGAAGTAATGTGGTGTATATTGCTCAATTTCATTACATTTTTTGGACCCGAGTCTTTTAACCAAAATGTTCACCTGCCCCTTTAACCCATTTAATCCCACATTTTTCCCAGACATGAAAATATCAAAATCTTGTGTCATTAGTAACCCTTTCAAATAATCAATCATTATTTTTTGTATTTTTTTCATGGAAAAGTAGGTGAAACGGTGTGTTTTTATGGTTGGTCACAATTGTGACCGGTGGGATAATGTATACTGAATTAACATATTTCTCCAATGCAGTCATAAATTCTTCTATATCCCAGCCCAGTTATTAACACATTTAAAACTCTGTCACTGGCAGTCCCCACCCAGCATTGCCACTAGAATGCCCCCCCCCAACATGTTCTAGTGTGACTATTTTACATCAATGTATTTCAACATTGTAACATTGTTGCTTTAGTGCAACATGTATTGAAACATTAATATTGTATCATTTTAACTTGTTCTTTAGTGCAATATTCATTGTAACATCGTCATTGTGACATTTTAGTGCAACATTCACTAACAACTGTATAGCAGTCGTGTCATTCATTCACATTGAACATAAAGGTAACATTTAGGATAGAGGTAGCCTGTAGAACATGTATTCAAGTAGAGGCCTACACTGGACAAAATAAAAATAAAAATATTATACACATACATATATATCATAGAGGTAGGCTTCAGAACCAAGTGCACGATTAGTTTGTGCCTCACTATTTTGAATTATGATCAGTCAGACCTACTGGCATACAGTATGTCTTGAATCAATTGATCCTCTTTTCCAAAAACATTTCAGTCATTTTGATTGTCTTTTTCCCTTTTTCGTCGACTTTTCTTTTCTTCCTAGAGTCTGTTGTACTGCTTCTCCTCACCCTTGGACTTTTCTTTTCTTCCTAGAGTCCGTTGTACTGCTTCTCCTCACCCTTGGACTTTTCTTTTCTTCCTAGAGTCCGTTGTACTGCTTCTCCTCACCCTTGGACTTTTCTTTTCTTCCTAGAGTCCGTTGTACTGCTTCTCCTCACCCTTGGACTTTTCCTTTCTTCCTAGAGTCCGTTGTACTGCTTCTCCTCACCCGTTGACTTTTCTTTTCTTCCTAGAGTCCGTTGTACTGCTTCTCCTCACCCGTTGACTTTTCTTTTCTTCCTAAAGTCCGTTGTACTGCTTCTCCTCACCCGTTGACTTTTCTTTTCTTCCTAGAGTCCGTTGTACTGCTTCTCCTCACCCGTTGACTTTTCTTTTCTTCCTAGAGTCCGTTGTACTGCTTCTCCTCACCCTTGGACTTTTCTTTTCTTCCTAGAGTCCGTTGTACTGCTTCTCCTCACCCTTGGACTTTTCTTTTCTTCCTAGAGTCCGTTGTACTGCTTCTCCTCACCCTTGGACTTTTCTTTTCTTCCTAGAGTCCGTTGTACTGCTTCTCCTCACCCTTGGACTTTTCTTTTCTTCCTAGAGTCCGTTGTACTGCTTCTCCTCACCCGTTGACTTTTCTTTTCTTCCTAGAGTCCGTTGTACTGCTTCTCCTCACCCTTTGACTTTTCTTTTCTTCCTAGAGTTCGTTGTACTGCTTCTCCTCACCCGTTGACTTTTCTTTTCTTCCTAGAGTCCGTTGTACTGCTTCTCCTCACCCGTTGACTTTTCTTTTCTTCCTAGAGTCCGTTGTACTGCTTCTCCTCACCCTTTGACTTTTCTTTTCTTCCTAGAGTTCGTTGTACTGCTTCTCCTCACCCTTTGACTTTTCTATTTTTCTTTTATGGTTTTTTTTCAGCCCTTTTTCATTCGCTCTTATCTCCTTTTCTACTGTCTGTGGTATATCTTGAAGCACCCAATGTGCAGTGGCGCTTTGCATTTCTCACATGCATAGGTAGTGCTTTCGTCACAATGACGACATCTATGAAACCAGTGCATCGTGTTGATTGGCCAGTGAGAAGCTTTGTCATATCTTACCTGATCTTCAACAGTAGCAGCCAGTAGAGATATCCTTCCGTGGCTCAGTGGTTTCGTGCCAAACGTTAGCATATGAGACTGTGCCACTATCAATGAGAAGGTGACCAGGTTGATGGTCCCTCCCATAACATCTCTGTAAAATAAATGGCTATTTACGAGTGCACTGTTGAGAGACTATGCAAAGATGGGCCACCACCACTTCTTAGTCCTGATGGAGATAAGGTATCTTGAAACCTGTAGGTTGTGAAGTTCATCACCACAAATGCGCTCATTGTATCGGTTGATGCATTTTGGTTGTGGGACTTTGTCAAATGGCACATCGCTCCTTGTTCCATCTCTTGACAGAGGTCTCATTGTATTTCTCCTCCATGTTTGTTTCCACTGTGACAATGTTATTGTCTTTCTAACGGACCAGCAACTTGTCTCCTTGGGTCAGAACCTCAGAGGTTCCACGGGGTAACTTCATTAAAATTGTCAGAGCCTTATAACTGAACGTTTTTTACGGTCACTGTTGTGACTAATGGGATTAAATCGGTTAAGGGAGGTAGGTTACCGTGGTAACGGGGCTACTCAAGTCTTGTCATGTGTGTCTGTGAGAGATTTGTGATTTGATTAGGGTTTGCTATCAGTTGAAGCAGTAGACTTAAACTAACGTCGAAAAAAATGTAAATAGCCAAGCAAGACGAGGACAAAGTCTCACTTTGTAGACTTTCAAGTAAATTAGACCGATTTATGTCTGTGCGCAGTGGCTTCAGCGCTGCCAGTCAGTGTTGCTGCGCGAGGTGGAATATATAGGATTCGTATCTTGTACTGAAATTCGTTTTTCAGTACATCAAATGTGAATCATCTTTCAGATAATTAATTGAAAGCTGTGTGTGTCTTTGTTGTATGACTTCTTATCCACAGAGGGCCAGTGTGGGTTCAGGTTTGTGTTCTAACCAAGCAATAACATACATGATTCAACTAATCATGTCTTGATTGATGTCTATGATTAGTTGAATCGGGTGTGTCCTGGTCGGCAAGAACCAAAAACTAAGTCCATTGATATCTGTGGATACGACATCCCCCTGCTACTTTCATGATGAATAATAATATTTTATAAATTTGGGGGAGATTATATTAATCTAATACAAATGTATTATTTAAGAGGTGGGCTTATTTGGAACATCCATGGGTTTGAAGGGTACACTCTGTACCCTCTGTACCCATAAAGCTTAGTCTGGATTTTTCACACATTCTATCAAATATTTTTGTCTTCTTAAAACATGTAAGTAAAGTTATCAAACTTCATTTGAGAGGTCTTTCATTTTAAATTAAAATAAATTGAATAATTAGAGCAGTATGTTAGAAATGTCTAAACTCATACTGAACACCCCACCGTACTGACAAATTCTCTAAAATGACTTTTGTGGGTGATTATGGTAGAGAAAATAACATTAAATTCTCTGGCAACAGCTCTGTTGGACATTCCTGCAGTCCGCTTGCCAATTGCACGATCCCTTAACTTGAGACATCTGTGGCATTGTGTTGTGTGACTAAACTGCACATTTTAGAGTGACCCCAGCACAAGGTGCACCTGTGTAATGAATGTTTAATCAGCTTCTTGATATGTCACACCTGTCAGGTGGATGGATTATCTTGGCAAAGTAGAAATGCTCACTAACAGGGATGTAAACAAATTTGTGCCCAACATTTGAGAGAAATACACTTTTTGTGCATTTGGAATATTTCTGGGATATTTTATTTCAGCTCAGTAGGACCAACACTTTACATGTTGTGTTTGATTTTGTTCAGTTATTTTTTGATGGTAAAATTACCCTATTTGTGCAGTATCCTTTTGCAACCACGCCTGGTTCTCAATCCCTGCAGGTGACCATTGCTCCGGTGGCATTTGTGTCTCTCTGCCACTTGGGAAAGCCTGGTTCTTTAACATGGCCCTAGTGATATTGGGGACTGGCTGTGGTGCTCCCACTATTGGTTATCACTCTCTTCATTAGACCATCCATTCCCTTGATCCGTCTTTGTCTATCCCACCAATTACTCCTGTCCAATTGGCATACGTGATCCACCTTGGGTTGGCACCTCCTTTGGAGATTGTTCACCCTGCCTCCAATATATTTACCCACCAGTGTCAGAGACACGTTGTATTTCTCAAACCCCATTTTGCGATATACTCCAAAAACCCTCCAACAGAACACCTCTCAAGTGGTGCTTTGGGCTCCCACGGCTTCGGTTGTTGGTAGGAGAGGGGCCTCCCACTGGTTCGTTTGGGTGTCCTCCATCACTGGATAACTGTGCCCCTGCACCTCGCTGCACGTGGGGTGTCTCCCTGAGTGATCCTGCCAGTAGCATATTCCTCTCAAAGATTAAGACATGCAAGGCTTAGTACACACGGCCGGTACAGTGAAACTGCCAATGGCTCATTTAAATCAGTTCCTTTGCTCGCGCCATTGTTACTTGGATAACATGCCAACGAGTGCTGACCGTTGGGGATGTGTGTATTTAACAGACCTAAAATCCATGCGGGTACTCTAAGGCTTTTAGTGACTCTCTAATCTCGACCGGTGGCGTGCCATTCGTGGCGCTGACATCTAATTTGATTGTGTGCCCTGTCAATTTCCGATGGTACTTTCTGTGCATACCATGGTGATCATGGGTAATGGGGAATCAGGGTTTGATTCCGGCGCGGAGCCTAAGAAACGGCTTCCACATCCAAGGAAGGCAACAGGCTCACAAATGACCCAACTCAAGGTAGTGAAGAAAAATAGCAGTGCAGGACTTTTTCGGGGCCCTGTAATTGTAGTACATTTTAAATCCTTTAATGAGGATCCGTTACTGATGTTTAGAAGTTGTATTTTAGAGCGGTCAGAAACTTCATAGTTTCATTAATTGCGTTTTAACCGTAACATTAACCGTAACATCCATCAGTGGGACGACCTGTTCTATGGGGTTACACCAATAAAAAAGGGCTTTTCTTGAACAAAATGTAAAATAATTGTCGAAGCAGGTAACATTATCATAGTACACAAGTAAAGTAATTGCTTTTTATCTAGGTTTTTGTCAATTTACAATCTTACTCCAAATGTAACGGGAAGACACTTGGTTATCATCATTATACAAGTAAATGTGTTGTTTTTTTTTTTTTTTTTTTTTTTTTTTTTTTTTACCCCTTTTTCTCCCCAATTTCGTGGTATCCAATTGTTGTAGTAGCTACTATCTTGTCTCATCGCTACAACTCCCGTACGGGCTCGGGAGAGACTAAGGTTGAAAGCCATGCGTCCTCCGATACACAACCCAACCAAGCCGCACTGCTTCTTAACACAGCACGCATCCAACCCGGAAGCCAGCCGCACCAATGCGCCGGAGGAAACACTGTGCACCTGGCCACCTTGGTTAGCGTACACTGCGCCCAGCCCGCCACAGGAGTCGCTGGTGCGCGATGAGACAAGGACACCCCTACCGACCAAGCCCTCCCTAACCCGGGTGACGCTAGGCCAATTGTGCGTCGCCCCACGGACCTCCCGGTCGCGGCCGGTTACGACAGAGCCTGGGCGCGAACCCAGGAACTCTGATGGCACAGAGTGCCACTGCGCCACCCGGGAGGCCCTTGTAAATGTGTTTTTCAACACTATGATTACTGATTTAAAAACAAAGTAACTGATAATTAGTCAATCCTTTTCTTGTCCATTTGAGAATCATTAAACCGTTATATTAGTATTACTTATGTCAAAGGGACAAATTCAAGGCACTAATGCATGAAATGTTTCATTAAATTGGATACATATTTAAAATAAAAAGTGGCCACAGAACATTTTGAAATGTTTACATATACTTTTTTCCAACTATCTTTTTTTACTTTCATTTTTGAATAAATCATTTGTTCACTTTTGTTTTGGCTACATGGCAACTACCCACATGCAGTACAGTAGCTTCAGCCAACGCTAGATGTTAATGTGCCTCTGCGTTTCATCTCCCGGTATGTATTCACAGACCAGACCATGAAATATGGAACTTTTGGACCATCCTTATAGTAGAAGTGGTGTAAGTAATAACAAATTTAGGAGCCTGCTCAATTGAGTCAAAATAGCTTTAGTTTGCTTTTCCATAGTGGCATTTATATCTGCGCAGTAGTGTGTGTGTGTGTGTGTGTGTATGTGTGTGTGAGAGAGACGCAACCAGTCTGACTCTAAATGGCCTGGCTGCTCTTTCCGTGCCTGCTTTAAATTGCTCTGCCGGCACCTTTATCAGACAGGGAACTGTCGGCGGGGGCCGGCCGATAGAGGGCACAAATGCAAAGAGGATTAGGTCTTGGTCATTTTATTATTGATTTTCACTTTCATGCAAAGGAGCCAAGATGTCATCTCTCTGGCTGCTCTGGTTAATAATTAACTGGAGAGACGATTTCTCTCGCTCTCTCTTTGCCTCCTGCTGCTACAGCTGCCATTGGCCCAGTCAGGGCTGCTATCACAGACCTTGCTGGGAGTAAGACAGGCTCTGCTTCAACAGCACAGCACGCAATCCCCACTCCTCAACCCCTGTGCCCCCACTGTACACAACGCCCACGGTTCTGGTTCTCCTACCTGCAGTATTAATCGGTTGACTGGGGCAGAGGCTTTATCTGAAATTCTGTATAATCTGTTAGGACTGTAAACAGTGGGAGATGGCCATGTGTCGTCCCTGATCGTGAGGGAGCAGATGTCTGTTTGCTTCATGCTGTCCCGGCTGTGTTCTCTCTCCTGACCCTGTGTGTGTGTGTGTGTGGTGCTGTCCCTCCCTCCAGGTGGTTCTTTGGCAAGATCCCCCGTGCCAAGGCAGAGGAGATGTTGAACAAACAGAGGCACGACGGGGCCTTCCTCATCCGAGAGAGTGAGAGTGCGCCAGGGGACTTCTCCCTCTCTGTCAAGTAAGTGAACACGCACACGAAAGGTTTAGAAGCCCTGCTCTACATATGTTGTGGCTAGGGACTTCTCTACACCGTACAATGTATTGGGTAACAGACACAAACATCTGCTATGTTTCTCTTCTTTCTCTTCCTGTGTTTAAATACAGCACTAGCACTTTATTTTTTACCCGGTGTTCTGTGCTGCCCCCTGGTGTCTATGAACATTAACTCCAGCTCACTCAGTCATTTTACAGCAGGATTTCAGCTCTCTCTTTCCAGCTTGCACAATACTGACGCAAACTCTTTGATTTCCCCATGTCTGTTTCCACTCTGCTTTACTTAAAAAGGCTCAATTCAGCAGCCCTCACTCTTTTGTTGCTGTAGTGTCTGTCTATGTTAATTAGATAGACAATTCAAGATAATTAAAGTGATCACTATGTGACTCCAGCTGTCTATTGCCCTCTGAGTACAGAACAAGGAGTTTGTCTTAGTAGAGACTAATCCCCCTGATGGCTGTGGAAGAGGCTGGTTTATCTCTGTCTGCAGCGTTGCCATCCATGGGGTCATGACCTGTGTTCACACTGTTATAGAGACAGTCTGTCTTCCTAATGTGTTGCTAAGAGAACATTTCCACGTATTTCCTTTGGCCGTTGGGATCTCTTTTCTCTGTCCTGTTTCAGCAGTTCTGTGTCTGTTGACTGTCTGCTGCTGGCCAGCTACCCATGGTTCTCTTCCTCTGTCCCCCGTCTCCTCAGGTTTGGAAATGACGTTCAGCACTTCAAAGTCCTGCGTGATGGGGCAGGAAAGTACTTCCTGTGGGTGGTGAAGTTCAACTCGCTCAACGAGCTGGTGGACTACCACCGCTCCACCTCTGTATCCCGCAACCAGCAGATCTTCCTGCGTGACATTGAGCAGGTCCCCCAGGTGAGAACACATCCCCCTTAACCTTCATATCTGGCTCTTTACCAGTGTGGCTTTGTAGGAGACTTAATGGTCACAACAAAAAACGAGGTTATTAGTGTAAAATAATAGCTTTGAGGGAGACAAATTGGCCCCAGAGTTGCTGACTCAATCCCTCATCCTGCCGGCCTAACCTTTGGATGTCATGGCATTGGCTCAGTTCACCAACGAATCACGCTTGGTTCAGAAAACACAATCAGGGAAGAACCGAGGCTTTGTCCTTTTGAAAGACCGTGTTAACATGTCTGGGACTCATGGATTTGTTTTGCTCTCTTTCTCTCTCCCTGCCCACAGCATCCCACATATGTACAGGCTCTCTTTGACTTTGACCCCCAGGAGGATGGTGAGCTGGGCTTCCGACGCGGAGACTTCATCCAGGTCCTGGACAACTCTGACCCTAACTGGTGGAAGGGAGGATGCCACGGGCTGACGGGCATGTTCCCCCGCAACTACGTGACCCCAGTCAACCGGAACATGTAAACAAACACACACATATCAACAACCACCCCATATCAACCCATCAAGAAGACATCAGGAACAGAGAGGGAGAATGCAACAAGGAATGAAAAATGGAGGAGGAGTTCTGTTGACGGCATCACCTTGTCGGTGGCAGCTGAGCAAAGCCAACTTTTAACACTGAGAATGTTCGCCTCCATAGTGAACGCTTCAGTCAGAACTGAACTGTCATTGAGGAAAAACACAGAGAAATTAAGCGTAGTGCACCAAAAGTGAAGATAATGAGAATGATTCTATACCTAGACTCCCACATCTGCTTCTGTCCTCTCCTCTACATCTTTACATGTGTTTTCTTTTCCTTTTTTGCTGCATGTTTTAATCACCTAAATGAAATACCAATAAATCCTAACGCTGTTTTAAATAAAAATACATGTACAAATATTTTAAAAAGTGATTGAAAAAAAAATATACAAAAATACTGATGTTATCTGCAGCAAGTTATCAAGTCCAAGATCATTGGCATTGTACTTCAGCCCAGGGCTGTATAAATAAATCACCTACAGTATAGAGAGAATCCATTTTTTAAGAATATATATTATATATTTGTATGTGTTTTACCAGTCATCACAAATTGTATTGTTTTTTTTCCATTTGTAAATTATGTTAAAAAATGTTAGTCTGGAATAGACCTAGTAGCTCTGGGATAAGCTGAATTGTCAGTATAATTTTTCCTGAATTATTTGAGGGCTCCCAGATAAAATGGCATGATATTTAAAACATGAAATAATTTCCTAATTTTCTGTTATTTTTAACAAAACCAATCGTGTCAGGAAGCTAACGCCGAGCAGCGAGTAGAGCCATGTATGCTGCATGAGCTGTTGTATTATGAAACCCTGTAAAAGGCCAGCCACCTTTTGAAGCCAATGTATTTATTGCAGCCATTTTACTCTTGGGCCGTGAATGTAGCTGACTGAGTCCAGAGACATTGACATGAGGGAAGCAAGGTCGGAGAACTGAACTACACAACTGCAAGGGATTTCCGAGAAGTGCTGAATTAGTAATGGTGTCAATATAAAATTATATAGAGAGATGTATGAAAAATATGCATCAATCACACACGCGCATACATTAACAGTCCCCTCCTTGTTAGACTCACACATAACAAGTAGGTGAGTTGGATAATCACATGATGGCGTGATAAACAGTTTGAGAAAATGGTGTCTTTTATGCTAAAAGTTGAGAGATCAGCTTGACCAATGTTGTTTTTCTCTCGTCTGTGGCGTGTCAAGCACTTTTTATGTTAAGCATTTGATTTCTGGTCTGGTGTGTTTTTTTTCTGTGTGTGTTTAGTTTAGTTTGTTCTCTCTGGATAGTGCCTTTCTCTCTGGTGTTTCAGTGTCTCCGACCTGCTGCTTTGAGCCCCTTTGTGGGGCCCGTCAATCCTGCAGTGAGAAACCATGTACATAATCCAACCTGTCCCATCAACGCCACATCTCCCTCCCTCCCTGTGCCCTTTCCAACATGGAACTTTTCTTATTTAAGTGTATCTTGCCTTCTCTTTCCTATTGATACTGTTTTTTTTGCCTCTTTTTTTTAATTTAATTTTTAAATAAAAATGCAATTCTACAAATAAAAAAAGAACAACCATGTGGTGTGGTCCATAGATAGTCGCATAGTTATTTTTTCATCTTGTGATTCAACAAACCTTTTGATGGCTAAATGCATCTGTCTAAAAATGTATAGAAATGAGTTGCCCATTACCTGGCTTTGCATCTGACAACCTGTAGGGACTGGGGACATGCAGTGTTCGGCCATGAATCAGACAGGAATCACAAATAAATACCTATATTGACACATCAGACTCCCCTGTGTGTCCAATGCCAAGTTCCTGTCCCTCTGGGTGCCGTGAACAAGCTTCAGTTGAAGAGGAAGCTGATGGCTTAGCGTCTTTAAGCACAGCCTTGGGTCCTTGGTACACACAGGGGTTTGCTGCCCGCTGAAAATGTACACATTGCATTACCCTTGTTCTGTTGGACTGTCTGCTTTTGTGTTCTGTTATTTTTAGCCCTTAAACACTTCCAACCAATTTGGCCACTTTCTGACTACATTGCGTCACATGCAGGCAGCCTTTCCACTGACGGACACTTAACAAAACAGAGGACTGGGAACATTAAGTTCTCTCCATCCTCAGTCCATGGAATTCATTGTAGTCTGAGGATGTCATGTACTGTAAGAAGTCCTCAGGTCTGGAGTCTAGAGACATTTAAGTGAGCAGCATGAATATATAACAGCCATATTTGATGACGTTGTCCCAGATAGCCAGGGAACTTCACAAGCATTTACCAAAACCTGTCTTCTCCAAAAATGTGTCAGACAATTTCCCAGGGTCTCTATCTCCCATCATTTGAGGATCAATTAAATTATCAATTGTCTGTCATATTTCCACTAAGGGACTTGCTGGCTTTGATAACATGGAAACACGACTTTTTATAGATCTTGATGCAATTCACTGTGTGTTATTGCTTGATGGTGTTTACATAAATTATTATTTGTTTGTTTGCTAAGATGCAACCTACAGTTTATCTCTCCGCTTAGCTTGGTGTGTGTGCGCGTCAGAAATAACGTGAAATAACACTGAACTTCCCATGTTATACTTCCTGGGGCATATTTCATTTGTGGAAATATGTGTTGGGCCTGTGTTTTTGACACCAATGGAGCATCTTTTTTACTGTGTTCAATGTAGGGGTTGGCAGGTGGAGGGACTGATTGGATGCTCAGATTAAACTACAGCAGTAATACACTACACAAGCCTCAATTGTAGTATGGAGATTAAATTAAACATGAGGGCCCTGGGCACCAGACATTTTCCAACTCCTGTTCAGAGGATCAAGTCAATAGATTCACATTGCTGTCGCCTCTTGGATTAAAAGTCAAAGGGTAGTGAGTAAGTTAAACACCCACGTGGGAGGCATCCTGTCACTCGCCATGGGCCACACCAGTTCATGATCCACTATTGGAAGGTAGTATTCGAAGGCAAAACTTTCCAGATCTTCCCACTGCTATTCTTTATGCTGTCATCATATTCAAATAGGAATAAAGACACCACTGATGTTCACCCGCTTACTGAACCTCATGCAAATAGTCTGTGAAATGCAAGCATTGGATTCTTTGTACTCCAGTCACCCCGTTACTTATCAGACTGAGATATCTCAATGGTGTACTTTTACACTACCACCATGTCAAAATGTCTCACTACAACCCAGACTGTCAGATCAAGCATGCCAAAACATGTTTATTCTACAATGCCTTTAATGGGTACACATAGTTGCCAATATGAAAACTAATCTGTTGTACCCACTACATTACATCAAATACAGACGCAATTAAAAGGTCTGTGGTAAATATGATCATCCTTGTGTGACTGCAATCCCTGCCTGCTGACAGAAATGTTTATTCTGGTATACATAGTGCATTATCGCCACCTCCTGGCAGCTATCATCATCTGAAATTAATTTGTTTTTTTCATGCCATCATTCGGTTCGACCACGGCATTGCGCTACAATAATGTTAATATTTTACCCGTTTTTACCCAATTTATTAGATATAAAAGTATGCATATGTCAATGTTTTCAAAGCTTCTTTTAAAAAATAACGTTAAAATACATTTTGTAAAAGTGCATCACTACGATAATGGGGTGCAGTTTTTGCGTCCTTAAATGTCCGTTACGAGAATCATTCGAGATGAATTAGTACATGCTGCCTGTTCCTGTATGAACGAACTGCATTTTGTACTCAATTGTGACCAGACCACAAGACTAAAACCTCCCAAAAATGTACCGTTGTCGGCAGGATTCGAACCTGCGCGGGAAGATCCCAATGGATTTCTAGTCCATCGCCTTAACCACTCGGCCACGACAACTTGATAAGAGACCTTTCAAAAATTGTGTGTAATCTATATAACAATGCGTAACAAGTTCTTGTTGCAAGTGTTACAATGAAATGTAGTGTCCGCATAATAATTTGTATCGTGATGTAATTTATTTCATTGTAATGTTTTACGTGAAGTGTTATGAGGTTGTCGTGGCCGAGTGGTTAAGGCGATGGACTAGAAATCCATTGGGATCTTCCCGCGCAGGTTCGAATCCTGCCGACAACGAAATATTTTTACATTAGCCGTGATGATGAGGAAATGTCCACTTTTGGAGACGATCAATGAATACATTGTGTTATGATCTATATTCTTATATACATTACCAGTCAAAAGTGGACACACCTACTAATTCAAGGGTTTTTCAAAACTATGAAATAACACATATGTACACACATGTAATAACCAAAAAATGTGTTAAACAAATCTAAATATATTTCTTATTTGAGATTCTTCAAAATAGCCACCCTTTACCTCCTTGATGACAGCTTTGCACACTCTTGGCGTTCTCTCAACCAGCTTCTTGAGGAATGCTTTTCCAACAATCTTGATGTTCCCACATATGCTGAGCACTTGTTGGCTGCTTTTCCTTCACTCTGCAGTCCAACTCATCTCAAACCATCTCATTTGGGTTGAGGTTGGGTTATAGTGGAGGCCAGGTCATCTGATGCAGCACTCCATCACTCTCCTTATTGGTCAAATAGTCCTTACACAGCCTGGAGGTGTGTTTTGGGTCATTGTCCTGTTGAAAAACAAATGATAGTCCCACTAAGCGCAAACCAGATGGGACGGCGTATCGCTGCAGAATTCTGTGGTAGACATGCTGGTTAAGTGTGCCTTGAATGCTAAATAAATCACAGACAGTGTCACCAGCAAAGCACCCCAACACCATCACACCCCCTCCTCAATGCTTCACAGTGGGAACTACACATGCGGAGATCATCCAAAGACACGGCGGTTGGAACCAAAAATCTCAAATTTGGACTCATCAGACCAAAGGACAGGTTTCCACCGGTGTAATGTCTAATGCTTGTGTTTCTTGGTCCAAGCAAGTTTCTTATTATTATTGGTGTCCTTTACCAAAAATCTCTAATTTGGACTCATCAGACCAAAGGACAGGTTTCCACCGGTGTAATGTCCAATGCTTGTGTTTCTTGGTCCAAGCAAGTTTCTTATTATTATTGGTGTCCTTTAGTAGTGCTGTCTTTGCAACAATTCGACAATGAAGGCCTGATTCGCGTAGTCTCCTCTGAACAGTTGACGCTGAGATGTGTCTGTTACTTGAACTCTGTGAAGAATGTATTTGGGCTGTAATTTCTGAGGCTGGTAACTCAAATGAACTTATCCTCTGCAGCAGAGGTACATCTGGGTCTTCCTTTACTGTGGCGGTCCTCCTGAGAGCCAGTTTCATCATAGCGCTTGATGTTTTTTGCGACTGCGTTTGAAGAAACTTTCAAAGTTCTTGACATTTTCCGCATTGACTGACCTTCATGTCTTCAAGTAATGATGGACTGTCATTTATCTTTGTTTATTCGGACTTGGTCTTCTGTATAGCACCCCTACCTTGTCACAACACAACTCAAACGCATTAAGAAGGAAAGAAATTCCACAAATTATATTTTAACGAGGCACACCTGTTAACTGAAATACATTCCAGGTGACTACCTCATGTAGCTGGTTTAGAGAATGCCAAGCGTGTGCAAAGCTATCATTAAGGTAAAGGGTGGCTGATTTGTATAACACTTATTTACTTACTACATGATTCCATATGTGTTATTTCATAGTTTTGATGTCTTCACTATTATTCTACAATGTAGAAAATAGTAAAATAAAGAAAAGCTCTTGAATGAGTAGGTGTGTCCAAACTTTTGACTGGTACTGTACATCATTGGTTACTACTATATGGTTATCACACATAGTCATGTTATGATGAACATAAGTCTATGATTGGATACATTGCAACACCAACAAGCCATCTTGTGATATACAGTACGAGATATACAGATTGGTCAGTGCTATCCGGTATCTTTGGGACATTCCTACATTAAACCCTAAACTTAATCACATAGGATTAATTACTCTAACCTTAACCATAGCCCTTACTTAACCCTAAACAACGTCAATGGTGTTTGGCGACGTCCAAATAATCCCGTATCGCACGGACCGATACAGATTATAACCTCTTCTGATGATGTGATTGCAGTAATTGTGGTGGAAGATAAGATTGATCATCACCCCTTTTAAATTAAACATAAAAAAATGTATTATCAGAACTTTTGTATTTACCAATGCATACCCTGGCAGAATACATGTAAAAAAATTACTTCACCTCTATGACTCTAGGAGTAAAATCATGAAGGGGTATGAAGGAACATGAAAAAGGAAGGATGCTTGAATTGGCAAAATAATAATTGAACATTATAACTTGAGAAAATGTAGAAAATATCAACAAATGTTAGTTTAAAAAAGACAGCAACTGAACGCAAGACAGGAACAAGCTAGGTATCATATCTTTTTCCCATTTATAGATATTCATAATACACTTTTGTAGCCTACTTGAGAAAACATAATTTCGGTCTTTTTATTTTTTGCAATTCGACAATAATTGCAAACTTCAGTTCAGAGTGCAATGACTCAATGTATATACAAATCCATTTGCCTGTTCGGGTCTACTGTACTGGAAGAACAGTCACCACGTGACTTCAGCACTGGGCCTTCGGTCTGTTTTCAGTAGTCGGAGAGGAAGAAAAATGGCGGCTGCGACCGATCAGAAGCGGGACGCCAGCCATTGGTTTTGAGCTTTCTCACGTAAACCGAGACCGGGGCTTTACGGGACTACTTCTTTGGAATCTACGCAAATCAAGCTTTCTGACGGTACCCGTTTTTCTGGGTTCTGTGAAGGCTAAATAAACGCAGAAATTGAAATTGAAAATAATAGCTTTTATATATAATGAGGGGGAAAAGAGGCAGGCCGCCCAAAACCCTGCGGATGCAGGAGCCTTCATCCGAGCCGGAGCGTGGCTTGAGACCCAGGAGGGAGTTAAGGGCAAAGGGGAGAGGTAGTGCCGAGGTTGATTTTGAGAGTCCCAAGAGGGGAAATAACTCTTCATCGAGGGGCAGGAGGAAAGTGGGATCATCTCGCGGTAGGGGAAGAGGCAGAGGTGGTGGTGGCAGAGGTACTAGGGGCAGACGGTCAATAGCTAGATCTGTGGTTTATGATGATCATGAAAGTGATGAAGACGATGATGCTGTGAGTTTGAGATCTGAGGAGGACGAGTTGATAGAGGAAGAGACGATAACAGACGAGGAAGAAGAGGCCCTCAACGAGGAGTCAGACCCGCTTGAGGAAATACTCGAGGAGGATGATGATGCCAGCTACTGTACTGAAAGCAGCTTTCGGAGTCAGAGCACTCATGGCAGCACTCCGGGTAAAACTGCAATATTGATCAAGCTGCTTAGAGAATGATGGAAAACAATGACATTGTAACTAATTATAATTTGTCTGGGTGTATTTTCCTATGCATTAGTTCTTATAGTGCAGGAAGCTGTATTGTTCAAAATGGAGAATGCACTGACTGTGTATAAAAACAGGCGTACCTTTATCTAACGTTAGCAAGCTAGGCTAACAAGTTAATGCCTGAACCTGCTAAACAGCTGTAAATGGAGATTTATCATTTAGAAAACAACTAAAATGACCAACAACATTATATTAACATTCCAGAGTAGGTAACATACACTAATAACTGGAATGTTTCGTATTATAAAACAACACTTGACGATGCATCATTTCCTTGCAGGAGAATAGCTACTTAGCATGCCTAGCTAACGTTAGCTAGTTAAATACTTTCTCAAATGTGTCGATACATTTAATGAGACTATTAATTCACTTGGGGTTTTTCTTTAACCCACTCTTACTTATCATTAGCTCTCATATCCAGCATATTTTCACAGCTGAGAGGCAGATGAGTTCTTCAAGCTAGCTAGTTAGCAATGTCATGGGCTTGTGCTCTTGTCCAGGAGGACCCAGCTAGCTTGCTAGTAATCCACATCAGCTCGAGCTAATGACAGGACAGGGTACCATGTGGCCCATTGTTTTGAAAATAAGCGCCCTCAATTTCACCAGTTGTAACTATGCGAGGAGAAGACGTTTCAGTGATGCAGCACAATAATGTTTTACATTCCCCAAAATACATAATGGAATTATTAATTTCAATGTTAAATTAATATCTGTACTATTTAATATCCATAATATGTTGTAAACTTTGGAAATTAAATGCAGAAGTTATTTTTGTTTCAACACACTTTTGATGCACATTTTCTTACACAATAGATAGAAGTAACAATTTAGATTATATTAAAGTTCATTATTATTTGTGGAAAGTATTTTTGCCAGTATCTTTCAAATTAATGTAAGAAAGATACAAAACATATCTGTAGAATAGCAGAAAAGTAATGATTATGTTGCTGTTGCAAAACATCACAGTGTTTGGATTAGACCAATTTTAAGAAGTATTTTTTTACATTGAAGGGAATGTCCATTGTGTTATTGTTGTTATTGACTGTCTCAATTGCAATAATAAAACCCCTCTCAATTTTCTTGGTTCCTAGGTTTAATACCCTTGCCAACTTTGAGTTGGTGTAGTGTTTCACCAAGTCCAAGATTTGATTTGTTTAAAGCGGACCTGGCACCAATATAAAGAATCAAACATATTTCTGTGGCAGTAGATTTCAGAGACACTTGCGAACTCTCCTTTTACATGGCCACGGCTAACATTTGTTCACTTGTGTAAATTCTGTCTTCAACTTGTTGCTTTGAATTTTCATTTATCGATGATTTAAGCCCTTGAGACAATGTCATTCTGCTTTGTCTGGGTTTTATGTATGATTTACGGAATGCAATTTCAGTTTTAGTTTGCCATAATCTATGTGATTTAAAGACTCTCACTGCTCTTTGTCTGGCAGGGCGGAAGAGGACGCGGGTGCACTGCCCTCGCTCGCCCATCTTTGAGGAAAAGGAGATCCCTCCTCTGGAGCTGCCCAGAACCTCTGAGGACCTCCTGGTGCCCAGCGAGGAACTGCTCAACGTGTCCTCCATCTATGAGGTCCTGCGCAACTTCAGCACGGTGCTGCGGCTCTCTCCCTTCCGCTTTGAGGACTTCTGTGCTGCGCTGGTAGGCCAGGAGCAGTGCACGCTGATGGCAGAGACCCACACAGCCCTGCTGAAGGCCATCCTGCGTGAGGAGGACACCTCCAACACCACGTTCGGTCCTGCTGACCTCAAGGACAGTGTCAACTCCACCCTCTACTTCATTGATGGCATGACGTGGCCCGAGGTGGTCCGTGCCTACTGCGAGAGCGACCAGGAGTACCACCATGTCCTGCTCTACCAGGAGGTGGAGGACTACCCCTACGGCCCTCTGGACAGTAAGATCAAGGTGCTGCAGTTCTTGGTGGATCAGTTCCTCACCACCAACATCGCCCGTGAGGAGTTAATGTCAGAGGGGGTGGTGCAGTATGATGACCACTGCAGGGTGTGCCACAGATTGGGGGACCTGCTGTGCTGTGAGACCTGCTCTGCCGTCTACCACCTGGAGTGTGTGAAGCCGCCTCTGGTAGAGGTGCCGGAGGACGAATGGCAGTGTGAGATCTGCGTGGCACACAAGGTGCCCGGGGTCACAGACTGTGTGACAGAGATGCAGAAGAGCAAACCCTACATCCGCCAGGAGCCCATCGGCTATGACCGCCACCGGAGGCAATACTGGTTCCTAAACCGAAGAATAATTGTGTAAGTAATTACTGGCCCCCACCCCACTTCCCTTGTTTTTACTTCAACAATATTATGCACCATCTCCATACCATACTGAGTGATCTCACCTGAGTGATACATTGTATTTTGTGATGTAGTCAGAGAGTGGATGTATGTCTTTGAGGATCTTAAAAACAAGTTAATTGATTGCCTTCAGAATTACTTAGTTGTTTTTTCCAGTGCTGAATTGCTTGGTATAACATCAGTCATGTCTTGTGGATAGAATAATACACATTTTGTTGCTGAACACTATGTACACACAGATTGCCTGAGAGGGTTGATTTAAACTTGGAACATATATTTTTTTAACTTGAATTTTAGTAGCTGGATGTTGCTGGTAATCACCCATATTCATGTAGAAGCAGCCTGGATTAAACATTTACTGCGTGTGAAAAATGTAGCTGATTTCAACGATGACTCAATCTGAAGAGTGGGATCTATCTGACAAGCTGTGTCCCAGAGGGATCATTAGTGGCGGTTTGAGACATCAGCCCGCGCAGCGAGGGTGCTGTGATTGTTAATTGTGCCCTTAGTTAGGGTGAAACTCCTGTGCTGTGATGCCATAGCCCCCCTGAGAGTTTACTGAACTGCTGCTGGAGTATCCACTTCTTCATCATGTTGCCTCCTCCATTTGAACATATCTTCGCAATTGCTTGTAATTGGTCTCTCTTGCGAGAGGCAAACAAAAAGGTATAAGGGGGCTGAAAAACAACATGCGTTCGAATGAAATTTAAGCTTATTGCCAATTTGCATTCAGTGTTGATTTTCCTTTGAAGTTAAGATATCTTTCTCTCCGGGTTAACGATGCTTCATGCAGCATTATAGGCCGTACAATGATGCCATCTCATGATTTATTCATTAAGGTCCTTAAACCTGTTTTTATAAACAAACTAATTAATTAATCAATTATATTCCATCTTATTTGTCACAACTCTAATAATGGTTGTTGTCCTGTTATTCCAGTGAGGAAGACGGGGAGCATGATAAGAAGAAGATCTGGTACTACAGCACAAAGGTCCAGCTGGGAGAGCTGATAGAGTGTCTAGACAAGGAGTACTGGGAAAACGACCTGTGTGCCGTCCTCGAGGAGATGAGAGAGGAGGTGCACACTCACATGGACATCACAGAGGACCTCACCAACAAGGCCGCGGGCAACAACAAGGCCTTCCTCACGGCAGCCAACGGTAAGGATAGACAGCCACCTGCTGGACGCTCTGAATCACTGTCTGTCACACTGAAGCATTTTTAGCTGGTCCATGGCTTCTATGCATTGTCAATATAGAAATGTCAACGACGACCCCTAGGCTACATGTTGTGTAGCTCCTGTGAGATTACATTCCAATACATCTTTGGTGAGGAGAGTACATTTAAACCAGTGTCGGTTTCTCTGTGTGGCTACTCTACTCCTCGTTTGTTGTAGAGCCTTCCTTTGTTTGTCCATTTCCTGACCACTATATCTCATAGTTTACACAAACCAAGCTTTATATGGTAAGCTTGCTTGGTTCTAGTTGTACTGTTTTGGGATCAGTCTCCTCAATTGTTAGACAATGAGGACTTTCTTTGACAGATATTCCAAAGACAAGGTAGTCAATGCAGAGTCTTTTCTCTCCTGTCTCGTTCCACCTGTACCATCTGTAGTGATGAACTGGCCTTGCTGGTATTTTATCCTCTTCAGAAGCCCACTGCTTCATCCTCCCTCTGTGGATACTCCTGTATCTCTCCCTATGAAAACCTCAGTTATGAACCGTTGGCAGGTAGGGAATGGAGACTGATTTCATTTTTTGTCTTCTCCTGTGACCCAGGATACTTTCACAGGCATAATGCTTTCTGCTGGCTGTCCACATCTTTTTTTGTTAGATCTATATCCCTGATAGATTGGAATCTCTCTGTCTGCCTTTTATGGGGAGAGATTTTATACCATATCGTCATAGAACACATTATTGATCCACCACTCTCTTGCTTTTAGTGCTCAGACAGTTATTATTACCGGTCACAATCCATTTCCACTCATTCTTCACACAGTCTCAAGTAGTGCTAGAAGGTGTATTAGCAATCTGTAAGATTGAGATGTTTGTGTGGTTTTTCTCTGAAGGTGAGTGACTGCTTCTATGAGAACTAGGATGGAAGGGGTTAACCTAGTGACAAGATGATCTTGACACTGTTACAAGCATTATAGGCCTATGTTACTTTCCAATTGCAATTTTACCAGCTGGTATTATATTGTTTCAAAATGTGTAGGAGAGCAATATTGGAAAGCAATTATGGTTTGACTCCATTATATTTGTAATGCCATCCTGTAATAGAAATAATAATAACAAACAGGCTAGGGCTAGTGAGCCAAACAACTCCATTCCTTTTCTTATTGTCTAGCATAGCTTCTCTGGTTGGGAATTAGCGACTTACCCCCTTTTTTCTCCCCAATTTCAATCTTGTCTCATCGCTGCAACTCCTCAACGGGCTTGGGGGGGAAAAGGTAGAGTCAGGCATCCTCTGAAACATGTCCCGTCAAACTGCACTTCTTAACACCCGCCCGCTTAACCCGGAAGCCAGCCGCACCAATGTGTTGGAGGAAACACTGTTCACCTGACCACCGAGGTCAGCCTGCAGGCACCCGGCGCGCCACAAGGAGTTGCTAGAGCGTGATGAGCCAAGTAAAGCCCCCCCGGCCAAACCCTTCCCTAACAAGGACGACGCTGGGCCAATTGTGTGCCGCACTATTGGACTCCCAATTACGGCCTGTGATATGGCCCGGGAACGAATCAGGGTCTGTAGTGACGTCTCCAGCACTGCGATGCAGTGCCTTAGACTGCTGCGCCACTCGGGAGCCCCACATCCCCTTGTTTTAATGCCTGAAAAAAAAACATTACAGATGTACATAATAATGTGGTAAACAGCATGTAGCCCTACTGATTTACATAATAATGTGGTTAACAACATGTAGACCTACTGATTTACATAATAATGTGGTAAACAACATGTAGACCTACTGATTTACATAATAATGTGGTAAACAGCATGTAGCCCTACTGATTTACATAATAATGTGGTTAACAACATGTAGACCTACTGATTTACATAATATGATAAACAACATGTGGACCTACTGATTTACGTAATATGATAAACAACATGTGGACCTACTGATTTACACAAGGTTGAAATGTCTTCTCCGGTCAAACAGAGCTAGCATGGTGTGTGGGTGTTGGCCATTTGCTTATCAGCTGTGTTGTTATTTGTGTAGATGAGATCCTGGAGCGTGTGCAGGGCAGGCAGGAACGGCGAGCAGTGGGGCAGGCAGAGAAGGCCACTACAGACACCACCAAGATCGAGGAAGAGACCCCCACACACTGCTCTCAACTACCAGACCACAGAGAGCTCCAAGACCCCGAGTATAAAGAGGAGGCAAGCTCACAAGGTAAGATTGTAGTTGCTCTTCTATGTGAGTTGTGTATTGCCTATGAAGTCCTTTTCTGGATGCATATTTCATGTAGCCTTTTGAGGATAGCTACGACTTTTTGTTGATCTGGTGAGGCGGTTGTGTGTTAAAGATCCAGAGTGAGTCTTGTATGTTTCACAGCAGCTGTAGCTCCCCCTGCTGGAGAAGAGAACACCACCGTCCACCCCCCTAAGTCTGGCTCGTCCACCCAGGACGGCACTCTCCCTAAACATGAACCCCCTAAGCCTGCTGAGGTGTCCTGCTCTGCCGCCTCTGAAAGTGGGGAGGCCTCCATGGAGCCTGAGCAGGAGAGGCCAGGTACATGATGGAGAAAGCGCCCAGCAATCCGCATCTCTCCTCCCAGCCTCTCCTCCTTGTCACACCTTGCTGTGGCTATGCATGTGTGCATCCATCATCATCGGTCTCGTGCTCTGGCAGTCTGAAAGCATCCTCCATACTGTAGTTGTGCTTAATGTGATGTGATTGCTGCCACTGGGTGCGTTGCTTTGGAGTCACTGCTACAGGCTTTTTGCTGCTGCTGCTGCTTCTTGGCTTGATGATGATCTTCATGCTGGTTGGCTGCTCCTCAATGTGACCATTTGTTGATTTGATTATTGGCTGTGTTTGGTAGAAAGTCTACTAAAGAGTGCTCTTGGACCATTAAAGCTAAGTCATAGCTTCCTTTGAGGATGAGAGTGTCTTGAATGGCTGCAACACGGTTACACAGTATGCCTTTCTACTACTGTCTACTAATTCAATACATAGATTACTAACAGCGTGAGTGGACTCTGTTTGGCAGCCTTCACTTAGTTACCCAGTCCAGAGTAATGAGTGTAACAGAGGGGGCTCTACTCTGCCACAGTACTGCTCACCTCAGTATCACTCATTAAACTGACCGCTGTTGCTGACTTACTGAGTTAATTATCCTTCAGGTATAAACATATTTTGTCTTAAGCATTTTCTTACTCCTTAAAGCACTCTGCTTTTCACATCTGCTTATGTAACGTTTAAATAGCCCATTATTGTATCCCTTTATTTCTGTGGTTTTCTTTTCCAAGAATTTGTCTTGGATATGATCGAGATCTGCCTGGTTATTTTCTTCCTTCAACAGATGCATTGTGCCTTTTTGCGGGATCTTGTGCTCTTGCCATCCATTTTGTGTTCCATTGTCTTGTGTAGTGTTCAGCATGCAAGGCTGAACAGTGCTCAGGAGGCTGTAAGTGTAGCCTGTTGTTATTCTAGTCACCTTGTTCATTGCTTACATGTTCTATTTTCTCAATGCATTCATTGTGTTATCCGGATCCTGATGCGGTGCATTGTCTGGTCCACACACTGTGAACTTGTTCTCAGATAATGGCGTTTCTTCATCCCTGGCAGGCAGCGCCCACCACCCTAAGTCTGTCACAACCAGCCTCTTATCCTCGCCCCAATTCATTTGGGAAATTGGCCTCCGTTCCTTTAGCGGAAACAAAAGGCTGGCTCCCTGCCTGAACCTTCCACCTGCTACCTCAGCGCAGTATATACAGCAGGGCCATTTTAACCTACAGCTCAGATACAATATTTTTCTTAATTTGGTTCTGCAGCCGTGTTTTGCACTGCTTGTGTTGTGTTGCACTGTGTTTTTAGCATTCACTGTCAGCCTGGACTGCTGAAGTGCAAAGTCTTGCTCAGACTCACTGATTAAGCATTTCCCTGGTGTTATGCTAATTGTGCATGATCATTAAGGAACAGGTGAGGCAGGGAAGGCATCAAGCCAAAAGCATTCTGTTTTTTACAATTGTTGTGGATTACAGGTTTTACTTTTTAAGATGTTTATCTGTGTTTGCTCTGCATTGCTGTCATCATTTGCAATACTTTGTCAGTATAGACAGCTAGTGCCTGGTGATGCATGTTTTCACACAAAGGGGGCCTAAGGGGTTTGTGCTGCTCAGCTTTTCACTGTTCAATCCTCTCCTCCTCCCCAGATGATAAGCCGGTAGACTCAGAGTCCCATGGAGAGGAGGACCCCTCTGCCCAGTGCCAGCCTACTCCCCCACCACCACACCCTGGGGACGAGAACAGCAACAGCAGCCACGTCTCAGCGCCTGGGGTCCTCAGGAGGCCTGAAGAGCCAAACCTCGCTGACAGGTCCTCTCAGTCCTCCATCGCCAGCCAGGACGACACGGGTACGCCGTTGTCATACCATTCATGCACTCAGGCCTCTGGAGGCACTCTGTTACTGATGCATGCCCTGACTCATTCAACTGTCAAGGGCCTTGACTACCAAGTGACATTAGAGATACTGTTTGTATCTTTGAACATTGCCTCCGCTGTGCTGGTTTTTGGCCCAATTAATCATGAATCCTTTATTCATGATTGACTTCTCTCTTTTGATTAATCATCACTGATCTTAATGATGTGTTCTGTTGCTCGCAGGTGAAGGCAAGGAGAGTGGGAATGGTGAGGGGTCAGCGTCTGGACAGACTAACAATCGCATAGTGACTCGTCTGCGTAACCCGGACAGCAAGCTGAGCCAGCAGAAGACCCAGGGAGATGGCAGCCCTACACCCAGGGACAGCAAGGAGGTGAGACACCAACCAGACACTGTTAACCTTCTGTCGTCTCTGTGGAATTTCTCCCACAGCCTAGTCTCTCACATTAGGAGAAGGCAGCCTTAGCAGGATCAAATGGATTGTCCTGTTATATTTTCAATCATCTAGACTGAAATCCAGTCCTCTGTTCCACATCGACTCACTTTATTACACAATGTTACACAATTCATTGAACTACCAGTAATCTCCCAATTGCCAAATCCCTATCGATACGATGTCTCTCTTCTTAGCCATGTCTCTACTCAGCTCAGTAGAAATATCCCCTTGTGTCTCTCCATTAGACATCTCCTGCCAGCTCTGAGAGTGAAGTGGCTCTTCTGGGTACTGTGAGGAAAGACTTGACTGTGAAGGGCAACCTGAACAACTTCTTCAAGCTGGGCCAGGAGGGCAAGTTCCGAGTCTACCACAACCAGTTCAGCACCAACACACTGGGCCTCAACAAGCACCAGCATCGTGAGGACCACGACAAGCGCCGCCACCTCTCCCATAAGTTCAGCCTAACCCCCGCCGGGGATTTCAAGTGGAACGGCTCCATCCACGGATCCAAGGTGCTGACCATCTCCACCCTGCGGCTCACCATCATCCAGCTGGAGACCAATGTCCCCGCCCCCTTCCTGCACCCAAACTGGGCCTCGCACAGGTACGCTCCAGAACAGACTACTTACTCTGACATAGGAAAGTGGGGTTCAGAACTGTTTCACACAATGGAGAAATTGAATATTATTGACTGATAAGGTCATGTGTGAAATCATGTTTTGCTGTATAGTGAGGTTGTGGGTTTGGGATTTTCCAGGACAAACTGGATTAAAGCGGTGCAGATGTGCAGTAAGGCTCGGGAGTTTGCCTTGGCGCTGGCCATCATGGAGTGTGCCATCAAACCAGTGGTCATGCTGCCTGTCTGGAAAGATGCGCTTGGACACACCCGGTAAGAGACATTGGTTGTGATTCAAAGGACTTAATTCATTGCTGAATTGAGTTTTGAGTCATAGCACATCGACCCAACTCATCCTGCTCTCTGCGGTCTAGTGTACAATGCTAAACTGAATTAATTATATTGCTTCACTGCTCAGCTGATTATGAAGCATTCTGTTCACCTCTCTTCAGTGCAGAGGTCTGTAGTGGTGTGGGCAGTGTATGCAGAGTAGCTGACGCTTTTCCCATGAGTGAGAGGAGGTTCATTGTTGAAGATAATGGAGCCCTGACTAAACAAGCCAGAGTCACCTTGCCGTTTTGATGTATTTTTTTCACTCCCCCCCCCCTTCAGGCTCCATCGCATGACCTCCATGGAGCGGGAGGAGAAAGAGAAGGGGAAAAAGAGAGAGAAAAAACTGGAGGATGAAGAGACTATGCAGCAGGCCACCTGGGTGAAGTACACCATCCCCATCAAACACCAGGTAAATCTGGGTTCACTTTCCTCTCAAGTCCTGTTTGGGCTTTTATGACTGCATGATGTCTGACAACATAATCATCCCATTTTTTGTATGCGATTGTGTAGTCTTTTATCTAACTGGTTCTTTCTCTCTGTGTGTAAGGTGTGGAAGCAGAAGGGGGAGGAGTACAGAGTAACTGGGTACGGGGGCTGGAGCTGGGTCAGTAAGACTCACGTCCATCGCTTTGTTCCCAGGCTACCAGGGAACACCAACGTCAACTACCGCAAAGTACTTGAAGGTAAGTGTTTCTTCTGTACACGTATTATCTCTGTCTTATCTCACTGATGATGATAAAGGCCACTCAAGCTGAAAATTTGGCTCCAGCTTGCCTCGGTATAAATTACGTGCTTCATGTGTTTTCATTTTAATCTCTCTACAGCAGCTAAAACTGGCAAAGAAAATGCAACATCCTGCCCGAACAAACGAAAATGTTTGCCCAAAGCACCAACGAGCTCGGAAACCCAGGCAAAAGAAGAGTCTACTCCAATTACTGAAGAAAAAGACCAGGAGGAAACCTCCACCATGGAGCCATCTGGGAGCACTTCACCAGGAGAGGGGCAGACTCTGAAAGAGAAGGAAGAAAAAAATATCACAGAGAAGGGGGAGAAGAAAGATGATCAGGTGGAGGAGAAGACTGAGGACAAGATGGATGTTGACCCCAGTCCACCAGACACCTGTCTCAGTGAGGAAAAAGGTACAATGATAATACTTTTTATCAATAAACAAAGAGGGTCTCCTGCTGTTTATCTGAATAAGACATTTTATTAGATGACATTTGGTATTTTCCCCATTCCTACTATGATTGGCTGTGTTCTATATTTATCTGGTACTTAGCAGCTGTCTTTCAGGTCTCGGAGTTAGCATTTTTTGGCTAATATTATTCATTGAGTTCTCTCTCTTTTAGGTATAGTGGACAGCAAATGCCCCTCATTACTGACTGACCCTGCTGTGAAGGAGGAGCCCGTGGAGGAAGAAGAAACTAAGCAGGAGGACTCTGAGGCCAAGCCACCTGTCCGCCCCTTCAACTGGGATGTGGTGAATGTCAGCGAGGGCTTCCAGCTCCGTACGGCCTACAAGAAGAAGGTGAAGACGTCCAAGCTCGACGGGCTGCTGGAGCGCAGAGTGAAACAGTTCACCCTGGAGGAGAAGCAGAGGCTAGAGCGCCTCAAACAGCAGTCAGCCCTGGCCAAACACACAGTCTCCAAGGAGAAAGTTAACACAGGGACTCCCACCACCATCAAGGCTTCTACAGCAGACAAGTTAGCAGTGACACCGTGCACAAGTCTGAAAGCTGAGGGACAAGCAGACTCAGTAGTTAAAGACACAATTGTTAAAAGGCTTGACTTTGACCAGGAGCAGCCAGTGAAATTCCAGCCCTCAGGAGAGGCAGATAATCTGGACGTCAGATTAGGCTCCACCTGTAAACCCCAGGCAGCAGGAGCCACAGGCCCCAACCTCAACACCACAGGGTTGGCCAACCATGAGAGCAGCGTTCAGGGCAATGGTGGGGATGCGTTATCTCAAACAGAGCTGAATGGAGGCTCCCAGAAAAGCATAGACGTCAACAACAAAGTCAATTTGACATCTGTAGAACCGGCTTTAGGTGCGGCCAAACCTCCCAGAGCAGAAGTGATGATAGCAGGAGAAAACGGTAGGAAGCATGGTTATGAGGAGACAGAGCAAGGTAATGGACAGAGGGAGATAGAAAGCATGGACGTAGACCAAAGCAAACCACATTTAGTGCAGGTGAACGGGAAAGATGCTGTTGACACCAAGACTCCTGTAGACTCAAAGATGCACTCAGACCTGGCCAAAAAAGTGGACACCAAGGTCATGCTCCAGATGTTAGAGGGTGAGATCAAAACACTGCCAGTGAAGGAACCTGTAAAATCCATTATGAACGGTACTCTCTCTCAGGACGGGTTAAAGGTCAACAACACTGTGTTAGCCACCAGCCTAGCCTTGGAGGACGTAGAGAGAAAGGTTGTGGTGTCCGAGCCTGACTACTCCGTCACGTCGTCAATGTTAGGGCCGCCCACTGGTGTTCCCACGGTAAGCAACAGCACCAAGTCTGAGCCAATGGAGATTGGGCAAACGGCATCCAATGAGATCACCCCATTTCCTATCCCCACTGTAGAGGAGTCCAGCTTGAGTAACAACATCACAGAGAACAGCAGTAGCAGTACTGAGGTGCTGAAGACCATCACCCAAGTTACCACAACCACTACTACCACCATGTCAACAGAGTCTCGCACGGTGCAGATAGCCACGGTCTCCAGCAGCACTAAGCCTGCAGTGACGCCTGCTGCAGAGAGCAGTGCTGTATCCACCCTCACCACCATGACCAAGACCACTGTCACCACGGTCTGCTCCCCGACCCTCGGGGCCGCCATCTCCGAGGAGACCAAGACTGTTGTCACTGCAATGTTGACAGATGCCAAATCTGGCCCCTCAGGCTCTTCAGTCACCTCCATGACGGTCAGTAAGGAGTACTCCACCAGAGACTGTGTCCGGCTGCTAAAGTTCTCCCGCTCCAAGAAGACCCGCTCTGGCACGGCCCTCCCCTCTTACCGCAAGTTTGTCACCAAGAGTAGCAAGAAGAGCATCTTTGTACTGCCTAATGATGACCTGAAGAAGCTGGCGAGGAGAGGGGGCATCAGAGAGGTACCTATCTTCAACTACAACGCCAAGCCAGCTCTGGACATCTGGCCTTATCCCTCCCCCAGACCCACCTTTGGAATCACGTGGAGGTTAGTCACGTAGTTGACCCTTAGCCATTAGGCTGCCATTCACGCAGTGGACCACCTCATATGCCGTGCACTGAAATGAAAACACAGAAAGACAACAAACAATACTTTGGCTAAAACCATTGAGAACATGGAACCATGTACATTTGTCCATATAGCTGTTTGGTTAAAGGTTGTTTTGATAACACTCACTGACTTGGGTCTCCTATGCAGATACCGTCTCCAGACTGTGAAGTCTCTGGCGGGGGTCAGTCTGATGTTGCGGCTGCTCTGGGCCTGCCTGAGGTGGGATGACATGGCTGTCAAGCCCTCCCCTGCTGTAGGAACCACCCGCACAGGTGAGAGCACAGCAATCCTACCCTCCTCTCCCTCTTTCTGCCCTCCTCCTTCCTGTCTCTCAATTTGAAGATGAGGCACCATTTCAAATGGACATATTTCCTTTCTGTTTTCCCCAGAATCCTCGGAGACGGCGATCACCACAACAGAGATCATCAAGCGGCGAGATGTGGGGCCGCACGGCATCCGGTCTGAATACTGCATCAGGAAGATCATCTGCCCAATTGGCGTTACCGAAGCTCCCAAAGGTAAAAGGATGAAACTGCATCCCAAATTGTCTTAGGATCACCCTGTCACAATCCTATAGTGGTCTCATGAATCTTTGCTTTGGATTGCCTTGCTCAGCTTGCTCCTCACCTCTTCTAGTGTTCTCTCTCAAGTACCTGAGTAGGCAAATCCTTTGCAATGTAAGTGAAAATATAGAGTTTGAGAAAGTTGTTTATCCCACAATACAAAGGATGACATTAATTGACAGATGTCGTTTTCCCCTTTACCTCATTCTCTACCTCATCCTTTCTCTGTCCTCCTGGGTAGAAACTCCCACTCCCCAGAGGAAAGGCCTGCGCTCCAGCGCTCTGAGGCCAAAGAAGCCTGAACCGGCCAAGCAGACTGGACCCATCATCTTAGAGACGTGGGTGGCCGAGGAGGAGCTGGAGATCTGGGAGATCAGAGCCTTTTCAGAAAGGTGAGCAGGTGGACTGTCCTTAGCCTTGTTGCTGGGGCTGGAGAGAATTAGCTGCTGTACTGCTTGATATTATGTGACCTTTGAACCTATACTTCCCTCAAGATGTCTTGTTGTAACCCTGCCCAGGTCTGTTGTCATTGGATGTAGTATGACTAACTGACTTGTCCTCTTGTGGTCCCAGGGTAGAGAGGGAGAAGGCCCAGACTGCAGACCAGGCTAAGGTTAGTAGAACGCTGAAGACAGCAGAGGAGGCCAAGGCCCAATTGGAGGCTCAGCTAAAGCACCAGAGATTGGCTGCTCAGCAGGTGGGAAGATCAGACAAGTTTCCACCTTGCACTATGGTGACACCTAGCCTCCCTACTCCCCCCCCCCCCCCCCTCCCTCAGCCCAAACCTGGGGGGCACAAACACTAAACACTGGGAGCTGGGACATTTAAAGGGCCTCTGTTTGGGTTGGTTTTGATCTGAATAATTGTCCTTTTAAACCATGTGCAATTACAAATGTGTATTGGAAGTTATGTATTATTCAGAGGAGACTTGTTCACTCTGTACTCTCACTCTTTTACTCTGGTCTCCTCTTTCCAATGAGTTTGGTGTTTCTATGTGGTTTAGCATAGATTTAGCATCTGAACCTTTGCGTTGTAGAAACGGTTGGAGCAACAGAAGCCTGGTGCCAACACCTCCACCCCCACCAGCACCCCTACAACCTCAGCTTCTGGCACTCCGGCATCCCTGACCAGCCAGGTCACCCCGGGGACTAAACTGGTCCTGGCCACCAAGCTGGGGACACCTGTCACATTCCAGCAGAACAAGAACTTCCATCAGTCGTTTGCTTCCTGGGTCAAGCAGGGCCAGGGTAGTCCAGGTGAGTTTGGCGACGACTAGCTGCTCATACAAAATCATGGCGGTGGCTACTGTGGGGGTGTGTTTTAAGTTGATAGTGATTCTTGGTAGCAGTGTTGAAATATTATTTTTCATATTTCCATGTTTTTGGTCAGAAGGCATTTTCGTTCCCCATTCACTTTTTAGTGGTGGCCATTGAAGTTCACTCGTGGATGTCAAACTGTTACAACAACAACAGATCATTTTAGTGTTTGGATTCTTCTTTTTTCATTTAACCTATTTTGATAGATATTTACGGTATGTTGAATTGCCTTAATGGCCAGTGGTGTCCACTTCCTGTATCTGAAACCCAGTCAAGTGTGGGGCTGGGAAAGAGAATTCTAAAAACATTTAGAATAACTTTTGACTCCTAGAAAAAAGTTTCAGGCTCATAATCAGTTAATCAGTCCAAAAAGCATTATGCAATGGCTTTGTTTGAATCGAAGCTGGGGGGAAAACACCCCTTAGTGGACACCACTGCTATACACCCTGGCTGTTGTGGTTGCAATTGCACACAGTGTGTGACTGCAGGTGGGGTGTGTCTTGCAGCCTCCACTTGCTCACGGGCCACCGTGGCCAACAGCATGGTCACCACCTCTGGACAAACGTTCCAGATCTCTGCCAGCCCGGTGACCATGGCTGGCCAGGTCATCACCACCAAGCTACCCATTCCGGCCAACAGCAAGATTGTTACGGTCAACATGCCAACCACACAAGGAGGTATGAATAACCTTGCCGTCTGTAAGGTTTTAACCGGCATGATCGCATTGACCAGGCCTACCCCCACTCAGCAGGCCTACCCCCACTCAGCAGGCCTACCCCCACTCAGCAGGCCTACCGCCACTCAGCAGGTCTACCCCCACTCAGCAGCCCTACCCCACTCAGCAGCCCTACCCCCACTCAGCAGGCCTACCCCCACTCAGCAGGCCTACCCCACTCAGCAGACCTACCCCAACTCAGCAAAAGCATGAACCATCTCACCCCAGTGGAACCTTTGAGGGGCTTTGAGGTGTTGCTTTTGGTTTTGAGTGTGCTGGCTGCCCTAATACGTAGAAAATGCCACTGATTTATACAAGAACATTCTAGGAAGGAGGACCCCTGGGATGCCCTGTCTTTCTCGCTCAGTAACAGACACATTAATGGCTGTCCTGTCTGTCAGATTATTGATCCAATGGAAGCTTCCTTACGGTGTCGTGGTTGGACTGCGTCCCAGACAGTCTCAACACAAAAGACCTGTTCTGCTTGATCCATACAGTCTGTCCAGGTCATCTGCAAGAGGGGCAGGTGACATTTCTCCCACTGATGGCTGTGACTTGCCAGTATATTTGGAGATGTGATTCAACCTAGTATTTCTTTGACAAACTGAATTCCTAGTTCCATGAGCGTTTAACAAGGGCGTTTGACTTGTTGTAAATCTCATTATTGAGGTTCAACACCCTACTGTTGATCTACTTGTAGTGAGTTCACGCTACTTAATAACACAGTCCCTCTCCGTCACAGGTATGGTGCAAGTCCAGCAGAATGTCCTGGGCATTATTCCATCCAGTACCCCAGGCAACCAGCGGACCTACTCCTCATTCCAGAACCGCAGCGCCACCATCAACATCAGACCCAACACCTCCACCTCAACCACCACTCAGCCGGTAGAGAATAGACATCCTAACAGAGCTATCCCCCTCTCTCTCTCTCACATATTATTGCTTTCTTTTTCCCTCTAATGCTCTCCCCTGCTCTTTCTTTGAGTTATAATCTTAATTGGAGTGTAGTGAAATTAGCGTAATCGTGTGTACTGTATCATTTATTTGTGTTTTGTTTCTTTGGCCCAGGTCATTTCCACCGAAGCCCAGATCCGTCCGGGCATGACGGTGATCCGATCGCCCCTGCAGCAGGGCACCACCATGGGCAAAACCATCATCAGAACCCCCTTGATGATGCAACAAGGTATTCTACCAGCCAGTAGGTCTCTCCTCTGCCGCCTCCCAACCCGTGGCTGCATGGCTCTGCTCACTCCTCAGCATGCACATTACAGACTGTCAGCGACATTGCTTTGTGTTGATATGTTTATACGTATTCATTTTATTCGGATGGAAACTGTATTGGTAGTCCTCCGATGTTAACTTTATGTATGACCTCCAGTCAATTCATTCATGATAAGTCACCTGATTTGTCTTGGGACTATCCCATGCACTTTTCCTATTTAAGGCTACTTGTGTGTCTGCCTCACTGTCTGTCCTCTAGGCCAGCAGCAGGTGGTGACTCAGATCATCCGGGGCCAACCTGTCTCCACAGCAGTTTCCAGTGCCAGCCCTGTGCAGACCAGTGCAGGCCAGAGGATGCTGGGTGCCGCCCCGTCCCCCCGTCCTGTCACCCCTGCCACCGGGCAGTCCCCATCACCATCCACCCCCCAAGGCAGCCGACCACAGCAGGGCCAGGTCAAACTCACCCTGGCCCAGCTCACCCAGCTAACGCAGGGGGCACAGGTGAGGAGCCACCTACTCTCTTTTACACCTACTTTCACACATACTCTCACACTCCTGTTGGATGTATTCTCTGTGTGTTTCTATGTTTGACTGTGTGTTCCAGGGAGGGAACCAGGGTCTCACAGTAGTAATCCAGGGACAGGGACAGACCACAGGCCAGCTGCAGGTCATCCCCCAGGGGGTGACAGTCATCCCAGGTCCTGGGCAGCAGCTCATGCAGGCTGCCATGCCCAACGGGCAGGTGCAGCGCTTCCTCTTCACCCCAGGGGTAACAGCCCCTGTCCCCAACCCCGCCACCACGGCCAGTGCTGCTGTCACCCCTGTCACAGCCACCACAACAACACCCTCAGGGCCAGGTATGAGGCCAGGCCACTTCAACAAGCATCGTACACAAGGCTTTGCAGAGTTGTGAATTAGAATGTTCATTTGGATTGGTCTCTAGTTTGTGTAGATGTGTTAATACTGTGCTGCTGTCTTTCTCTTCTCCGTTGCAGCACTGTCTCAGCCTCCAGTTCAGACTCCCGCCACCTCTCAAGCACCGGCACCACCAGTCCAGCCCCCTCAACAGGCTATCGCTCGTGTCCAGCCCCCTCAACAGGCTATCGCTCGTGTCCAGCCCCCTCAACAGGCTACCGCTCGTGTCCAGCCCCCTCAACAGGCTACCGCTCATGTCCAGCCCCCTCAACAGGCTATCGCTCGTGTCCAGCCCCCTCAAGAGGCTATCGCTCGTGTCCAGCCCCCTCAAGAGGCTATCGCTCGTGTCCAGCCCCCTCAACAGGCTATCGCTCGTGTCCAGCCCCCTCAACAGGCTATCGCTCGTGTCCAGCCCCCTCAGCAGGCTATCGCTCGTGTCCAGCCCCCTCAACAGGCTATCGCTCGTGTCGAGCCACCTCAACAGACTATCGCTCCAGTCCAGCCCCCTCAACAGGCTATCGCTCCAGTCCAGCCTCCTCAACAGGCTATCACTCCAGTCCAGCCCCCTGCCCTCGTTCCTGCCCCCCCTCCAGTGTCCACATATCAGACTCAACCCCCTCAGGCTCAAGTCCACATTCCCCTCCAGTCCCCCACTGCCTTACCCATCCAGCAGATAGCCCAGATCCCAACCTCTCCACAACCGGTCCATATGAAGACTCTCTCGGTCTCCCCCTCCGTCACCCAGGCCACAGTGAGGCCCATCCAGGCCCATGCTCAACTCCAGCCCCAGGTTACGGCTCAGATCAGGCCCCAGCAGCAGCTGCAGCTCCACCACCAACCCCAGCTGATCACAGTGCCGGGGCTGCAGCAGCAAGTCCAGGTGCTGGGCACCATCCAGACCCACGTGGCGGCCCAGCTCCAGGCCCAGCAGGGTGGGGCGGTGCCCCAGCAGATCAAGCTTCAGCTGCCTATTCAGATCCAGCAGGCAGGAGGCCAGGTGCAGGCCCACCAGATTCAGAACGTGGTGACCATCCAGACAGCCAGCATGCAGGACCACCTGCAGAGGATCCAGCAGCTCAGAGAGCAGCAGCAGAAGAAGAAGCAGCAGGAGGCCAAAAGGGAGCAGAGCCTGCAGGCCTCCAGCGACATCATCCAGAAACAGGTGGTGATGAAGCAGAATGCTGTGATAGAAAATCTGAAACAGAGGAAGACCATGACTCCAGCAGAGCGGGAGGAAAACCAGAGGTATGGCTGTCATTATTCACAGACATGACCCTTACATAACAGCATTAATATGAATTACAGTACATTTTTTATCTATTTGTCAGTTCCAAAACCTTATTATGCTTAATCCTACCAACAATCGCCAACTATTTTGTGTTAGTTATATTTTGTCTGATTTCATGATGAATCTGACAAGCCCTCCCTTCCTCTATCCCCTGCTGAGCAGAATAATCGTCTGCAACCAGGTGATGAAGTTCATCCTGGACAAGATCGACAAGGACGAGAAGCAGGCGGCTAAGAAGAAGAAGAAGGAGGAGTCTGTGGAGCAGAAACGCAGCAAGCAGAATGCCACCAAGCTCTCGGCTCTGCTCTTCAAGCACAAAGAGCAGCTCAAGGCTGAGATCCTGAAGAAGAGGGCTCTACTGGACAAGGAGCTGCAGCTGGAGGTTCAGGTCAGTGCCATAGCCACCTCTGCATCATAGGCCACTGTATTGTAGTGCTCCATTAGGGTGTAGAAGTGTGATATTGGATGTGTTGAGAAATATTGCGGCCACTGCCCAGGAATTCCTTACATTGTGATACCAACTCTCCCCTTCCTTTCCCCTGTCTCTTTCCCCTATGTCGTTCTCTCTCTCAGGAGGAGCTGAGGAGGGACATCAGCAGGCTGAGGAAGGAGAAGGAGAAGGCCCAAGCTGCAGCCTCTCAGGCAGCCGCTGCCGCAGCCCAGGTAGCCTCATCCCTCTCCCCCACCATGGCCTCGCCCTCCTCCGCCCACAAACGCAAGAGGGACGACGAAAGGGACTCGTCCTCCGCCAAGCCCAAGAAGAAGAAGATGATATCCACTACCTCAAAGGATCACAAGAAGGAAGTCAAGCTCTACTGTGTCTGTAAAACGCCCTATGACGAGGCCAAGTAAGATACGGATGCACCATATCGGGTTCCCATTGAAACACTGAACATGTAACTGAACTGTAGCATGTATGTCAAAGATGTTGAACTTAAGTCCACATGGTTTCAGGTTCTACATTGGGTGCGACCTGTGCTCCAACTGGTTCCACGGTGCGTGTGTGGGCATCACGGAGAAGGAGGCCAAGAAGATGGATGACTACGTCTGTAATGGCTGCAAGCAGGGCCAGGACTCACAGGACTCAGAGGGCACCACGGAGGAGCTGTACTGCATCTGCCGGACGCCATATGATGAAACACAGTATGATAACACAATACTAATAAGGTTATAGCTTGGGTGAACGGAATGTTATAGGTACAAATATCCCTGACCTGTACTTCCCATGTTTTTTCTCCCAGGTTTTACATTGGCTGCGACCGTTGCCAGAACTGGTACCACGGGCGCTGTGTGGGCATTCTGCAGAGTGAGGCCACCCACATAGACGAGTATGTGTGCCCGCAGTGTCAATCCACGGAGGACGCCATGACCGTCCTCACACCGTTAACCGACAAGGACTACGAGGGTTTAAGAAGAATCCTGCGCTCCTTACAGGTATGAAAGCCTGTGGTCTCCTCTTCAGTGTCTCTACTGATGATGCATTTGATATGGATATGGCCAGAGTTGGGAGTCACATCATGTACCCTGTCTTGAATAAATGAAATGACTAAATGAAACAACGTTGCATTGCAGGACCAGTGTTCTGGTCTGGGGCACTACATTCTCAACATACTTCAGTATACCTCACTGTTGTAAATCTAGTGAAACATCTATTGTTCTGTTAACAGGCTCACAAAATGGCGTGGCCATTCCTTGAACCAGTAGATCCCAACGATGCTCCTGATTATTATGGCGTTATAAAGGAACCGATGGGTAAGGGCAAGGGCAGATCTCTAAATCACTGTAATGACTGTCGCTATTATTTCACATAAAATGTTATTGGTCACATACACATGGTTAGCAGATATTAATGCGAGTGTAGCGAAATGCTTGTGAGAAAAAACATTGTAATCTTGAATGTGCTGGAAAGTAGACACAATGTGTACTGGCTAGTGTTTATGTTGATAGTTTAGAAAATATAATAATTGACCAACACATTTACCTTTGGTCACCCTTCTCTATGTTTTATCCCCAGACCTTTCCACAATGGAAGACAGATTACAGAAACGGTATTACAACAAGCTCACTGAGTTTGTGGCGGACATGACCAAAGTCTTTGACAACTGCCGCTACTACAACCCCAACGACTCCCCCTTCTTTCAGTGTGCCGAAGTTCTGGAGTCATTCTTTGTACAGAAGCTCAAAGGTTTCAAAGCTAGCAGGTAAGTTTAGAGCTCTCATGACTCCCAAGACTCTTCAGAGGCCCTGTCATTAAGTCTCCTGTTACAAAACACTCCCTCTGTCATGCTCCTCTGCTTTCCATGGTCTCATCTGACATTAGGGCATGGGTAATGGCTTTTCAGTCATATAATGTTCATGACACTCCATGTGACTTTGATTAAATCTGCTTTTGAGAATTTCCCAAGAACACCCTTTTTAATCTTTTATTTTTCATTAAACCATGCATCCGTGTCATGCTAGTTAGCCTCATGCACTCTCTGGGCATGTCCGTTTGTGTTGTAGTAGCCTGACTTTGGCTGTGGTCTTCCCCACAGACCTGGCTGTGGTTTGTGGGATGCAGAGTCTTACCAAAGCCTACAGGGCTGACTTCAGCTCAGACATCCTCTCTGCAATAGTTTTCAGTAGAGCTTCATT
This sequence comes from Oncorhynchus clarkii lewisi, assembly GCF_045791955.1. NCBI lineage: Eukaryota > Metazoa > Chordata > Actinopteri > Salmoniformes > Salmonidae > Oncorhynchus > Oncorhynchus clarkii. Next base: position 47,306,646 of record NC_092159.1, read on the forward strand.
AATGTTTGTTCCATCTTTATGTCATGCATCACCTTGCATTGTGTGTCTTTCACCTGTACCGCATGCATTTGATTTATGCCACTCATTCTCTCTTTCTTGCAGATTGTGATGTCATAAGTCTGACGTTATAGCTGGAGTCTGAGCTGGATGCTGGGGTCTCTAGTAGTGAATCATGGAACTTGCTGTTTCATAAACAGTGGAAATTCTGTGTGATTATTTAAGATTTAAAGAAATAAACACACAAACACACACAAGTGTTCTATCAGTGAAACAAACCATGCTTAAAAGTACATTTGCAAGTATAGAAGCCAAATTCCAAAGATGCCTTCTGTGACAATCACAAAATGGCAGCCATGTTGACACTTACAAATCAAGTTATCAAGGGATAGGCTTTTTCTCTATTATTTTGGTAATTTTACCATTTAAAATCGTATCAATTATCAGCAAGATAAGTGTCAGGGAAGCTTTTACTTAGAAATGTGTAAATAAGCATCACCCAGAAATGCATTTTGTATTAGTAGTTAGTTATTCTTGGAGAGGGAGATATAAAAACAACATTTGTGACCACATGTAAAGCTGTATATTTTATTATTATATATTTATCAAATTAAGTTCCTCTCTTATTCATGACCTTCTTTCAGCTGATTTAAATATCATGCATTCGTAATGAATGGGCATGATTTTAATATAGTGCACAGGTTTTGTAGGTAAATTATAGCTTAACTACTGGTTGATTTATTATTTGGATGTTTTAAATTTAGTGATTTAAAAAAATAAGATTGATATTGTATGGTGTTTAATCCTTTTGTGAAGGATTATTTTATGTTTAAAACAAAGAGAGCCTATGGTCAGAGGAATTTATATAGACTTAAAATAATAAATAAAATGTCACGGCTTAAGTAAATTGGACCCCATGCCTTACTGCATGAAGGTACCTCGGGATGTAGACGTGAAGCACCATTTTCATTGACTAAGTCATTCCCAATGAATTAGACCAACATGGCTGCTCTATCTCCTTCCTGACCCCATGGCATCCATTATTTGTATCAATGTTTTGTTTTTTTGTTCATGTCAGTATGTTTAAACTATTCATAAAAATGTTTAAAGGTTCTCAACTGTTCCCCTTTTCCACATTCTATAGGTCTCATAACAACAAACTACAGACTTCGACCTCTTAGTATATACCACATATGTGAACAACAACAAAATGCACTCTGCGAGAATTGGGTTAAATTCTGAACAATTAATCCATGTTGGGACCTGGCTCCTGTGCTTTGTGACCTCCACTCCTCTCCCTCCTCCTGGCCCCACTACGCAGCCCCCAAAGGAAGACTCTCCCTGTAAGACCAGCAGCGCTGCTCCCACAGAACTGTCAGGTGGAGCTGCTGCCTGCCCACCTCTGCCACATGGACATTTGACAAGGAGTTAAAATGGAGGGTTTGAATAAAGGCATTTCTGAAAAAGGTTACCTTGAAGAAAATACTTTCTTTGGAGATCTCACGTTTCCTTGTTTGTTCTTCTTGATTTGATTCTTTGTTACCCCTCTAGCCAGTTGAAGAAATTAAGAAAAGCTTACGCTTCCATGGCCATGCCCATAAAAATAAAAAACATTTGACGCCTGTTTGAACGTTGAAAAATGTTGAGCTGAGTTGCACTCAGTGTATCAGATTGCACAGGGACACTTAGGTGTGTCTATACCCTTTCAATCACTTTATTAGAGGTGGCGTGAAAGACACATCTCATTGGGAAGGACTTGCTTGAGTTTGGACCGACTGGCTTTCTGGACACTAACAGTTTGAGTTTCAGTCAAGCTATGCTGAAAGGAATAAAGTATTTGGTATTAATTGCCCAGCAGTAATGACACTGCTAAGGATAAAAACACAATGTATTTGAAGGTATCCTGCCCTCTTTGTAAAACTTGTCAGATTTTGAATTTTTGTTTTTGTATTACAGCTGAAGAGATTGATGTATATGAAACATAATAAATGGAGAAGACTGAGCTCTCTTCCACTACTGAAAGTGTTGACATATGCTTTTGTGAAATAAATTGCTTTAGCTATATGAAAATATTTTTACCTAAAGCTTTTACAGTACATTCAAAGTATTCAGGCCCCCTTCACTTTTTCCACATTACAGCCTAAATCTAAAATGACTTAAATTGTTGTTTCCTCTCGACACACAATACCCCATAATGACAAGGTAAAAACCGGTTTTAAGGAATTTTAACAAATGTATAAAGAAAAATATTAAAATAATAGTCCCCATTTACATAAGTATTCAGACCCTTTACTCAGTCCTTTTTGAAGCACCTTTTGGCAGCGATTACAACCGTGGCTCTTCTTGGGTATGACGCTTCTAGCTTGGCACACCTGTATTTGGGGAGTTTCTGGAGATCCTCAAGCTCTCAGGTTGGATGGGGTGGCGTCGCTGCACAGCTATTTTCAGGTCTCCAGAGATGTTCGATTGGGTTCAAGTCCGAGCTCTGGCTGGGCCACTCAAGGACATTCAGAGCCACTCCTGCGTTGTCTTGACTGTGTGCTTAGAGTCGTCCAGTTGGAAGGTGAACCTTCGCCTCAGTCTAAGAACCTGCTCCAGAGCACTCAATCAAGGATCTCTCTGTTCTTTCCCTCGATCCTGACTAGTCTCCCAGTCCCTGCCGCTGAAAAACATCCCCACAGCATGATGCTGCCACCACCATGCTTCACCGTAGGGATGGTGCCAGGTTTCCTCCAGATGTGACGCTTGGCATTCAGGGGAAAGAGTTCAATCTTGGTTTCATCAGACCAGAGAATCTTGTTTCTCATGGTCAGAGTCCTTTAGGTGCTATTTGGCAAACTCCAAGCGGTCTGTCATGTGCCCTTTACTGAGGAGTGGCTTCCGTCTGGCCACTCTCTACCATAAAGGCCTGATTGGTGGAGTGCTACAGATATGGTTGTCCTTCTGGAAGGTTCTCCCTCCGAAAAGAAACTCTGGAGCCCTGTCAGAGTGATCATCGGGTTCTTGGTCACCTCCGTGACCAAGGCCCTTCTCCCCAAATTGCTCCGTTTGGCCGAGCAGCCAGCTCTAGGAAGAGTCTTGGTTGTTCCAAACTTCTTCCATTTAAGAATGATGAAGGCCACTGTTCTTGTGGACCTTCAATGCTGCAGATATTTTTTGGTACCCTTCCCCAGATCTGTGCCTCGACGCAATTCTGTCTCCAGCGCTCTACAGACAATTCCTTCAACCTCATGGCTTGGTTTTTGCTCTGACATGCACTGTCAACTGTGGGAACTTATATAGGCAAGTGTGTGCCTTTTCCGTCCAGTGACCCTTTATCCCCAGTTCCAGGCATTCATGTCTGGATTGTATGCATATACGGAAGCACATGTAAATGCTATATTCAGAGGATGATGTTGATTATTGGTCATGATACAATATAGTCAGTGTAATGTTTATCCATATATTTTAACAGATTTTAGTTGTCTGGGTTCTCTGATGTTAAGCGTATCTTCTGGGCGGTTTAAAACCACTCCTTGAATTGCATCAGATTTAAATATTGTTTTCCACACACAGACCTAAGCAGAAAACACATTTTGAACGGTTATATTTAATAACACAAAAGCAACTGTTCCAACATGAACTTGTTTGGAAAAATTGTTTCTGATATGACACAAATTGTATTATGAGGGCATGGGAGTACTGAAATCTCGCGATAGGTCTCTACTGACAACATTTCCAGAGCACCCTGTGATTTTTCAAAACAGTCCAATAGGGTGATGCTTTTAATCGAACAGACCAATCAGGGAGCTTTGTGGCAGGAATTTAAAGGTCTGTGCAAATGCATTATCTATAATTTTTGAAGAAGGACCGGGTAAGTGCTTGGCAAGTGCTCATATTTTGTAGTGTTTGGCAAATATTCGATATACTTCTATATGTTACTGCTTTACTTTGTTGATGGGGTTTGCTCGCCACTCTTCCTGTTCACTTGTGACTGATATAACTTTATATAAAAGGCAAAAACGTGTTCTTGGATCCTAGCTAGAAAATCGTATTATAAAGCTAATTGTTGCATTTCGTTTAGGTGCTCAAAAAAATATTTCTGCATCAAACTTCGAGCATTTATCAATTTGCCCAAAAATGTCTGCTGGCAACGAGAACGGTGTCCGTCTGGACAAGTTCAAGAATAAGGGAAAAGATGCAACTGTAAGTGACATTCATGACACATTTTTCAATTTCATTTCAAATGTGTTCATGCCTTGCTAGCTAAATGAATCTGGCTAGGCACAGTCAATGATGGTTGTTTATCACTTTGCAGGAACTTAGACGCAGGAGAGTAGAAGTGAACGTCGAACTTCGCAAGGCAAAGAAGGACGATCAGATCTTCAAAAGAAGAAATGTCACTACTTTGGTCGACGAGGCAACTTCCCCACTTCAAGAGAAAAGTCAAAACTGTCAAGTGAGTTTGTTATGCCTGTCTGTTTATACAATCCCAGTGGCGCACAATTGGCCCAGCGTCATCCGGGTTATTTAAAAAAAATATTATTTTATTTAACCAGGTAGGCTAGTTGAGAACAAGTTCTCATTTGCAACTGCGACCTCGCCAAGATAAAGCATAGCAGTGTGAACAGACAACACAGAGTTACACATGGAGTAAACAATTAACAAGTCAATAACACAGTAGAAAAAGTCTATATACATTGTGTGCAAAAGGCATGAGGAGGTAGGTGAATAATTACAATTTTGCAGATTAACACTGAAGTGATAAATGATCAGATGGTCATATACAGGTAGAGAGATTGGTGTGCAAAAGAGCAGGAAAGTAAATAAATAAAAACAGTATGGGGATGAGGTAGGTAAAAATGGGTGGGCTATTTACCGATAGACTATGTACAGCTGCAGCGATCGGTTAGCTGCTCAGATAGCAGATGTTTGAAGTTGGTGAAGGAGATAAAAGTCTCCAACTTCAGCGATTTTTTTTTTTTTTTTTTTTTTTTTTTTTTTTTTTTGCAATTCGTTCCAGTCACAGGCAGCAGAGAACTGGAACGAAAGGTGGCCAAATGAGGTGTTGGCTTTAGGGGAGGGCTTGGCCGGGGAAGGCCGTAAAATAAGAATTTGTTCCTGACTTGCCTAGTAAAATAATTCCAATGGCAACAACCTGTCTTAATTTACAGGCCACTCGACAGTGGACCGTGGAGGAGATTCTTGCTGGTGTGAACAGTAACAACCTTGATGCCCAGCTCAACGCTACGCAGGCTGCAAGGTAAAGTAATCCATGTAAAACTGTCTGGGAAATCCTGTGTTTATTTTGGCAGTTTTTTTTATTTTATTTTGAAGTGTTGGCTACCATGATCATAATTCGTTGCTTTTTCAATTGTTCTCATTACAGGAAGTTGCTATCCCGTGAGAGACATCCTCCCATTGACAACATCATCAGTGCTGGGCTGATTCCTAAGTTAGTTGCATTCTTGGGTTTGGAGTCACCCCCTATCCAGTTTGAGGCTGCCTGGGCTCTAACCAACATTGCATCTGGAACATCTGACCAGACCAGTGCTGTTGTGGAGGGCGGAGCCATTCCAGCCTTCATCAGGCTTGTCTTGTCTCCCCACCCCCACATCAGCGAGCAGGCTGTCTGGGCTTTGGGTAACATTGCAGGTAAAGCATTCCTTTTTTGTTACAGCATCTCGTCAGTGTATAGAGCCCTAAACTGCATAAGTGATCTCCCACCCCTAACCTCGCGTCCTTGATTTATTCTGTTAGGTGATGGGTCGGTCTACAGAGACCAGGTCATCAAGCATGGAGCTGTGGCCCCCTTGCTTAGTCTGCTCGCTGTCCCTGAGCTCTCTTTGTTCTCTGTAAGTATTCTTAGTGCCTAGTACTCTCAATGTGGTGACCCTTGGCAACTATTCATAAGCGATGGTCAATCACTTGACTTGTTTATGACATGCTACAAAGTATCAGTCTTGTTTTTTGATAACTCCTTGCCCCACATTACTTTCCTCACTGGCCACTGGGAGGTGCTGTAACTCAATTAATGAACACCTCAAATATTTATTTGTCTTTCTCTGCAGTCTGGCTACCTGAGGAACATCACCTGGACGTTGTCAAACTTGTGCCGCAACAAGAACCCGTCTCCCCCTCTGGCAGCCGTGCAGCAGATCATGCCCACTCTGGTGCGTCTGCTGCACTATGATGATAAGGAGGTGCTGGCAGACACCTGCTGGGCATTGTCCTATCTTACCGACGGGCCCAATGATCGCATTGAGGTGGTGGTGCAGACTGGCCTGATCTCCCGCCTGGTGCAGCTGCTTGGCTCTGGGGAGATCGCTGTTGTGGTATGTGCCCAGTCTAGTTATTGTGCAGAGGTGGTTGGCTGTCATGTACAATGAAGTAGTCACCATATTTATATATTTCAACATCTATGGTACTGTCTTTTTTTCACCCAAGTGCCCACTGTCTTTGACCTGTCTCCTTCAGACTCCTTCTCTGCGTGTAATTGGAAACATGGTGACTGGCACGGATGAGCAGACTCAGGCCGTGCTGAACGCTGGGGCCCTCTCCATGTTCCCTGGCCTGCTTCGCCACCACAAGAGTAACATCCAGAAGGAGGCCTCCTGGACCCTGTCCAACATCACTGCAGGGAGAGACTCTCAGATCCAGGATATCATCAATGCTGGCCTGGTTCCTCTCATGGTAGATGTCCTACGCAAGGTATGTAGGTTTGATTTCTGTAGCAAAATAGTGTAATTAGGATTGGTGGGATTTTTTATATTGCTTATTCCTCATCTGCTTTTCTATACAGGGTGACTACAAGACTCAGAAAGAGGCAGTTTGGGCAATAACCAACTTTACCAGTGGGGGCACAGTTGAACAGGTTGTGTACCTTGTTCAAGCCAATGTGCTGGAGCCTTTGTTGAATCTACTCTCAACAAAGGACAGCAAAACCATCCTTGTCATCTTGGATGCCATCACCAACATTTTCCTGGTAAGTGGACCTTCTCGCCAAGAATTAGTTAATCTTATTTAACTAATAGGCATTTGTACCTTGTAACTGCAAGATTCGGGTGCCATATTTATTAACTTGTTTTGTCCATCAGGCTGGAGATAAGATTGGTGAAGCAGACAAGCTGTGCATGATGATCGAGGAATGTGGTGGGCTAGACAAGATTGAAGCTCTGCAGTCCCATGAGAATGAGCTAGTCTACAAGGCCTCCCTCAACCTGATTGAGAAATATTTCTCTGGCGAGGTGAGCATTGTGTAATGGTGACTAATTGAACCTGTCCTATTATAGATGGTATGTTTCCTTTGCCTCAAATGTTCTGTTTTCTAGGAAGAGGAAGACCAATGTGTTGCTCCAGAATTGACAACTGATGGATATGCATTCCAGATCAGTGAGAACCAAAGCACTTTCAACTTCTAAATACCACTTTTCCTTTCATCTTTACTGTATACTGCCACTGTTTGTCCTCTAATAATGGACTTCCATTGTCTGAAATGTACATATGTTTTATAAATGTCTGTAAATAAAATTCTTAGAAATTTCAACTGCTGTAATTTCTTGGTTTGGGTGGATTGGCAATGCATTGAATTCCAATATAAATCTTTATAGTTTCCACCCTCTTGTTTCTGTAAGAACTAAATGCAAAGAAACACTGTTTTTACTACGGTATCTGGACTGTCAGAGCCACTTAAAAAAACAAAAAAAACAAAAAAATTGTGACCCAAAATTTCACTTGTCTGACAAAGCTGTATTTTCTCTGTCTTTGGCATCCGATAATTAAAGTTTTTAGCCAAGTCGTACAGGCAGCTGTTTCCATCCCCATGTCGTCATTGGTCATTTACTTACTAGCCTCCCTGAAGTGGGCTCTGCACTGAAGGGCGCACGACAGTTCAACTCTCGTCTGGCTGGGAGGAGGACTGAATTCCAATCGGTCCGAAGCTGGAGAGCGCTGAAGATGTGAAGTGTGAGCTCGGTTCGCTTGCTTACTCTAAAATAATTAGTCAGCCAGAACCCCGATGACCAAATACTCTTGCAAAATCAAATGCACTCTGCGGCATCCGACCTAGTAATAGTTTGTATGTGCGCGACAGCGATTGTGTGATCATGATGGCAGCAGTGCTGTCTACATCCGGGCAACAATGCCTTCACTCCAGTTATTGTTACTTCGGTCTGAAACTGGTTAGTCTAAAATATTAAGCTGGAAGCAAGATGTCTAACCAAGGAGTTCGGCGAACTGGTCCGGTTAAACTGCGTTTAACAGGTAAGAGACGTTGAATGTTGTCCCTCCACAAATGTGGCTACTTAGCGCGACCTAGCTACTATAGCTAGTTTATTGTGTGTTGCTAGCCCAGCTAACGACGTTAGTTTGTAGGACAAACGTGTGCGTGCTGTGGTTTAAAAGTTTGGGCGCACTTGAATATTTCGAGTAGGGCACGTTATGTATGTGGCACATTAAACAAACTAAGCGACACAGTAGCTAGATCACTTGGCAACGTTTCAGAAATATGATTTATAACGCGTGCTAAATTAAACTGTTAGCTAGCTTGTTAACGTTGGCTTCTAATGTTAGCTAACCAGCTAATATAACGTTAGCACAGGCAAAACAAAAGTAATCCGCCTGGGATTGCTGTTAGCTACTAACTAAATTGTAACATCACTGGTTTAATCAAGCTAGTTAAAAAATAGTTGGTGTTTGCTGAAGACATTCAATAACGTTATAATTTTAACTATGCATATACTATGTTCATGTGGGTAACCAACATTCTCATTAATTGCCAAAAATGTCACTGTCCCACATGACTGTATTCCTTGCTATTAATCTAGCTAATAAAACAATGCCATAGCTACCACACAATCTGTATAATTGAAGCATCTAAATGGCGACTATGGCTGCGTTTACACAGGCAGACCAATTCCGATCTTTTGCACAATTATTGCTGGGGGGGAATTTGTGGAAAAAGATGGGAATGGTGCTGTCAGTGTAAATGCAGTATATCTCCCAGACAGTCCACATCCTGCAAAGTGGGGCTCAATCCCCCCCAGAATATTGTGGCTGTAATGCAAATAGGGCCTCAACGCACTCTCTGGGTTACTCTTATTTGGTTTGTACCATTTCAACACAAACAGTGAAACGTTTACATGAGAGGACATTGTTTTGACTGGGAGAGGGGGATGACAGCAGTGGTGTTTGATGTACTTCCAGGATCAGGGCCGAGTCAAATTCCAGGCCTTTCCATTTACCAGGAAGAGCCAAATGAAATATTTAAGCTAGTGCTGTTCCTGATAGAAATGAGTGTAGTGCAGGGGTCTCTGGACTGAAGTGAGATCTGCTTGATGGGGAAAATAGATGACTCTCAATGGTGTTGCTTAAATCACCTGTGCTACAGAGGCCACATTTACACAGGAAGCCCAACTCAGATCTTTTGCTCAGTCTTTTGGCAAAATATTATTGCTCAAAAGACCAATTAGCGAAAAGATCAGAGTTCGGCTGCATTGTAAACGCAGCTTTAAGCATTGAAAGTAAAGCACAGAGTTCTGACAACCTGTGACTTTGTCCAAATGTGAACTTTTCTGCACAAATTCTACTGGTGAGGTAACCAGGTTAGAACTAGATTGCCCCATTGAAATGTTTCCAAAGTAATATCCTGAACTTAAGACAGATTTCGATGTCTTGTTTGTCCGAACTAATTGGTGGTCAAGTGCAACACTTTTCTGTCACTTTTTTTTTTGAACTTTGTAAATTGCCCATTGTGAATTAGTCTGTCGTTCCACTTAGAGATCGACTGCATTGGTGTCTTGGAGAAATAGTAAGAATGTGAATTCCCTGTCAAAAACAAGGAGTATGATCACATGGACCTCTTTTCCTGACTTTACACAAAATGTGTATTTGCTCACTTAACTACTTTCATATTTGCTTTTCTGCCTGTCTTCCACATGTCTGTCGGTTGAACTGAAGTGTTTTTCTTCTTCTGCCATCTTCTCCCCAGGGAAGGTCTCTTTTAGAATTAGGCTATGTAAAATTGTACAGCATTATCCATATGCTCCCCCACAGCCGGACTCGCTCTGGGCAGGGAAGGATGTTGTTTAGGGAGTCAGTGCCGTGGAGGTATGTCCTCCTTACCTGACTACCCATTTGTGATTGGGGGGGTTGATAGTAGAGGTCGGCTGATTATGATGTTTCAACGTCAATACCGCTTATTGGAGGACCAAAAAAAACAATACTGATTTAGTCGGTGGTGATGACAATTACAACAATACTGAATGAACACTATTTTAACTTAATATAATACATAAAAATGTAGTCTCAAATAAATAATGAAATGTTTAAATAATGCAAAAATGCAGAAGGAAGTGAAAGTGCAATATATGCCATGTAAAAAAGCTAACGTTTGAGTTCCTTCAGAATATATGAAAGCTGGTGGTTCCTTTTAACACGAGTCTTCAATATTCCCAGCTAAGAAGTTTTAGGTTGTAGTTATTATAGTACTATTTCTCTCTATACCATTTGTATTTCATATACCTTTGACTATTGGATGTTTTTATAGGCACTTTAGTATTGCCAGCCTAATCTCGGGAGTTGATAGGCTTGAAGTCATAAACAGCACAATGCTTGAAGCACAGCGAAGAGCTGCTGGGAAACGCAGGAAAGTGCTGTTTGAATGAATGCTTACCAGCCTGCTGCTGCCTACCACCACTCAGACTGCTCTATCAAATATCAAATCGTAGACTTAATTATTTAATAAATGCACAGAAATACGAGCCTTTGGTCATTAATATGGTAAAATCTGGAAACTATCATTTCGAAAACGTATATTCTTTCAGTGAAATACGGGACCGTTCTGTATTTTATCAAACAACCTTCAATTGCACAACCTTCAATGTTATGTCATACTTATGTAAAATTCTGGCAAATTAATTCCGGTCTTTGTTAGGAAGAAATGGTCTTCACACAGTTCGACAACGAGCCAGGCGGCCAAAACTGCTGCATATACTCTACTTGCAAAGAACGAAAGAGAAGTGACACAATTTCCCTAGTTAAAAGAAATTCATGTTAGCAGGCAATATTAACTAAATATGTAGGTTAATGTGCTTGTGTATTGATTTTAAGAAAGGCATGGATGTTTATGGTTAGGTACACATTGATGCAACGACTGTGCTTTTTCGTGAATGCGCTTGTTAAATCATCACCCGTTTGGCGAAGTAGGCTGTGATTCGATGATAAATAAACGGGCACCGCATTGATTATATGCAACACAGGACAAGCTAGATAAACAAGTAATATCATCAACCATGTGTAGTTAACTAGTGATTATGTTAAGATTGATTGTTTCTTTTATATAAGATAAGTTTAATGCTAGCTAGTAACAACAGCTCCTTGCTGCACTCGTGTAACAGGTGGCCAGCCTGCCACGCAGTCTCCTCATGGAGTGCAAAGTAATCGGCCATAATCGACGTCCAAAAATGCCGATTACCGATTGTTATGAACACTTGAAAACTCCCTAATTAATCGGCCTTGCCGTTACATATTGGGATTTTATTTTTGACGATATATTGTTTGGACAATATCGCAATATTATTTTTGCGCTAGTTGGCTGTACCTTCACCAAAACTCCAATATTTTTCTTTCATTTTCTTTCATAGCTTGTTCTCCATCTTTCTCCATTCTCCATCTCTCAAATATTGTATAAACTAAATCATCATTATTTGGGCATGATAAGATGACATGTTTGTGAAACTCTAATGTGTTTACTTACTGATAGGTGAGTTTGTATAAGTGATGAAGGTCTGAGCATGAGTCGTGAATTGTTAATAGCAGCTTGTTAGATGTAGTTGACTTTGACACATTGCTGTTGATGAGTTTGTTATTGGGTAAACCCTGAATGATGAGTTGTTACATGTGAGCAGTCTTGTCGCTGTTTGCGTTCCTCTGAGCTTCTCCTTGCTGACATACCCCCATCCATTTGAACCAGATGTTGCAGACGGTTGCCAGCTTTTAAACTGGAAAAATATGGCAAGCAAGCAGCTAAAACTAACACTTGTGGTGAGAATTGCCCCTTGAATACACAAGACAGGTTTCCATTATGCTCTACAGCTGATCATTCTTAAATTATGTCACACAAACATGGTTAATGGCACAATACATGATCCGGTAAGTAATAAATTACAGTGTTAAAATATGTCTCAATGCGGAGCACCTTATCTGATCAGCTCTAAATTGTATTACTCAAACATGGTTCATGACCAAATGGTATCCATTCCAAACAGCCATAAATTTGTCAGGACACAGCACATGCTAACTTATCTGTCTCCCATAAAGTAATTTGAACAAAGAAGCTGTGGAAGGGAGAAGTGATCCCTCCATTTTAACACTGAGGCTTCTGATCCCCAGCTGTTTGTAGCCGAGAGCTGAATTCGCCTCACCCGCCAACAGATTTGAACAGCACAGACATTGATTAAGAGATCTCCATAGCATCAGTAAAATGAAACGCTTAGCAAAAGGTTCTAAAAAAATATATGTAAGGGCCATCTGTTCTTAGTTTTATTGTCTGACCCTTTGTTAGTTGATTCAACTCTATTTGTTTAACATGCATATTACTCTTCTGGGTTTTGCCATGCACAGGAAATAGGGAAGAACTGACTCTATGAGATTGTCTATCATTCTCCACAAAAGCATCCCCCCTCTTTCTTTCTGTGAGTCACTCAGTCCTGTTTTTTCCGACTGTAAACTGCTTCCCTCCCAGTCCTAAGCGCGTGTCACCCCCACCCTCAGTGAGAGAGAAAGCTGTCGTGTGGTGCTGGGTTTCTCTCTGACTCCGTCAGTGGTTTTGGATCTTTCTTTTGACTGGGAACCAGCTACTATTGAGGACATTATTGAACAAAGCTGCAGCTTTGTCAGGTTTACCTATTGAAATGTCTACATTTTATTTAGTCGATTATAGTTGCTAGCTACCTCTCTGGGATCTTATAAAATGGGCTGTTGAAAGAACACAGATGCACTTGTCTCATTTAAATCAAAGCAGCCCCAAACAATTCCTTTGACAATAGGTTGCGAGACTAAACATTCTCTCGCTGTAGAAATCTGATTGAAGGATCCATTCTCTGTAGTCCTTAGTCTACCGATTGGGTTAACATGTTAGGTAGTGGGGGGAAACTTGCAGCTGGGCACAGATGGTGCTACAGAGGCACAGGACTTAATGATCCAGAGTTCTTAATGTGTGCAGAGTCTGTCTGGTGCGTTCATGTGGCTCAGCCGTTTTATAGAGTGCCTGTATGGAAGTGATTTTGGTCATCTGGGTGTTCAGACGGGATACATCGTAAATACACAATGATTAGGTACATGTGGGGAACTGTTGACTTTGCTACTCCATTACAGAACTGCAGAACAGTTCCACATTTTGCTTAAAGAAAAGGAAAACAAAACAATAGCAATTATTGCGCGTCATTTGTAAATGTTTTCCTTCCCCCGCCGAGGGTGCTCCGATAATTGCAATTTTTCCATAAATGAATTGACTGGGGTTGGCTTTCCTGTTGGTTCAGCTGCTCTTCAACGAGGACAAAGACTTCTGCGGTCACACTCCCAAACCGCTGCCAGCAACGGAGCCGAGGCCAGATGTAGAGGCGGAGTGGGCAGCATCGGAGAGGAAGCTCTTTACAGACTAACACTTGTCCAAATGTCACCCCTGACAGGTGGGGAGCAGACAAGAGAAACTCCCTTTGAGGTTCATAGTAATAATAAAGTGAAGAATTGCAGTCCTATTACGCAGCAGGACTTTCGGTTGGTCCTCGTGTTTTGCTCAGATTGCTGGGTGGATTATGAGTCCTGTCCTCTCTAGAGTGCGATGTGTTTGAGCAATCAGTCGGTGGTGGACCTTAGGAGAGTGGTGCTCCCAGCTAGGCAGAGCATAGAGTGGGCCATCAGACAGAGCTTTATTATTGTCACGTTCTGACCTTAGTTCTGTTATTATATCTTTGTTTTAGTATGGTCAGGGCGTGAGTTGGGTGGGGAGTCTATGTTTGTTTTTCTATGTTGGTTTTTGAGTTTGGCCTAGTATGGTTCTCAATCAGAGGCAGCTGTCAATTGTTGTCCCTGATTGAGAATCATACTTAGGTAGCCTGGGTTTCACTTTTGGGTTGTGGGTGTATGTTTTCCGTGTGAGTGTTTGGTCCACACGGTACTGTTTTCGGTTTTGTATATTCACGTCATCGTTTTTTGTTTTGTTCGAGTGTTCTATTGTCTTTATTAAAAAACATTATGGACACTTACCACGCTGCACATTGGTCCTCCGATCCTTCTCGCTACTCCTCCTCAGAAGAGGAGGAAGAGAACCCTTACAATTATCTTCAGTGGTGGATTGTTTTCCCAAATTCAGAGTTCTTTATTGAACTTAATGCTGGCAAATGTTGGTGTGTGTGTTTGTGTGCTTATCTCACTGACTCAATACATTCCATTCAAGTCGCATTAATGGATTATAGTTTCCTAGTCTCATTTAGAAACTAAATGCACAGACCACCTCACATTCCCCTTCCTATAGACAGGTGGTTTGTTTACCAAACAAACGGATGTGTGCACAACTTTGGGGCAGCACAGATGGGGTTGGCTTACAAACAAAGGATTATTGACAACATGTAAACCATTTCATCTTAATGTTTATTGAGAACATAAATACATTTGCCCTATAAGCACTGGTGTCTCTCAAATGTATCGTTACTAGAGGTTGACCGATTATGATTTTCAACACCAATACAGATTTTTGGGGTGCCAAAAAAGCCGAAACCGATTAATCGGCCGATTTTTGTTTTTGTTTTTACTATTATTTTTTTAATGTATTTGTAATAATGACAATTACAACAATACTGAATGAACACTTATTTTAACTTAATATAATACACCAATAAAATCAATTTAGCCCCAAATAAATAATGAAACATGTTCAATTTGTTTTAAATAATGCAAAAATAGTGTTGGAGAAGAAAGTAAAAGTGCAATATGTGCTATGTAAGAAAGCTAACGTTTAAGTTCCTTGCTCAGAACATGAGAACATATGAAAGCTGGTGGTTCCTTTTTTAACATAAGTCTTCAATATTCCCAGGTAAAAAAGTTTTAGGTTGTAGTTATTGCTAGCTAGCAATTTACCTTGGTTTACTGCATTCGCGTAACATGCAGTGTGGAGTGCAACGAGAGAGAGGCAGGTCGTTATTGCGTTGGACTAGTTAACTGTAAGGTTGCAAGATTGGATCCCCCGAGCTGACATGGTGAAACTCTATCGTTCTGCCCCTGAACAAGGCAGTTAATTTAAGACACCGTTCCTAGGCCGTCATTGAAAATAAGAATGTGTTCTTAACTGACTCGCCTAGTTAAATAAAGGTGTGTGTTTTTTTTGCGGTGTCCAAAAATACTGATTTCCGATTGTTATGAAAACTTGAAATCGGCCCTAATTAATCGGCCATTCTGATTAATCAGTCGACCTCTAATCGTTACAGTTGTTGATTAGCTAGCTAGCGAATTTGAGCTATGTTGGCATAGCAGTGACATAAGTCAAAACACCTCAAAACAAGACAACTAGCTGAAACAGCTACCTATGATTCCCCACAGCTACAGCAATGGCAAGAAGCTGCCATCTGACCATTCAGAATCATAACACAGCCTTTTGCCTCTTAGATGTGAGTGCTTCATTGTTTTGACGTTGTCAACCAACCCGCCTGTCTATACTCCGCTCTGTCTTGCCTCTGTAGATGTTCTTTGTGAAACCAGAGGGCATCTAATGATAAGCAGGTGCTGAGCGTGAGTATCAGTCGACAGAACATCTGCAGCCAGCCCCTCTCTGATAATTAGTGCTCTCCAGGCAGCGGCTGACATTATTTACAAGCGCCCCTCCACCTTACTGTCTGACAGAGGAAACACTCTCCGCACCTGCTCTGCCTCGGGGTTGTCCATTTTGATCATTCTCCACTCCAGTTTCCTATTTACACACTGACATATCTGCTTTTCACACCACCGCTCCTAAGAAGCCCCTCTGTCAGCTTCCCAAGGAAGACGCCGTCTGGGTGCCGTGCGGGCAGTGGCAGTTTTCTCCGACTTGAATGGTAATCCTCCTGGGTGGTTGAATGAGCGCCTTCAAAGGCCTGGTGTGTTAATCTGGCAGAGCCGGTTAATGTGCTAATATATTTTTTTCAGAATTTATCTTTGAGAACTAACAATCACCAAAATAAAAAGTCAACAGTCAGGGAGAATTGAAAATTCCAAAAGCAATGAATATAGCAGTATATATTGTATTATGTTTGAGTAAAAGATCACAGCATTAGCCGTGGCAAAATTTATAGATTTGCAGCAAATTCGCAGATTTATTTTTTGGAATTGCAGGAAATTGGCTTAAAAATGTTAATCTTCTCTACGCCAGCAAGATGGGTGGGCCTCTATTATTTCGTTTTTTAAATTGCTTAGCTGACCGCGCACCCTGCCATGCCCGCAGCCACTCACACCACCTAAGCCTTTTTTTGATCCAGAAAAAAGCCTGACTTCAGACATGTCTATGAATCCGCACAAGACATGGGTCGGCAGGTAGCCTAGTGCGTTGGACTTATAACCGAAAGGTTGCAAGATCGAATCCCCGTGCTGACAAGGTAAATAAAATATATATGCAGTGGGGCAAAAAATTATTTAGTCAGCCACCAATTGTGCAAGTTCTCCCACTTAAAAAGATGAGAGGCCTGTAATTTTCATCATAGGTACACTTCAACTATGACAGACAAAATTAGAAAAAAAATCCAGAAAATCATATTGTAGGATTTTTTATGAATTTATTTGCAAATTATGGTGGAAAATAAGTATTTGGTCACCTACAAACAAGCAAGATTTCTGGCTCTCACAGACCTGTAACTTCTTCTTTAAGAGGCTCCTCTGTCCTCCAGTCGTTACATGTATTAATGGAACCTGTTTGAACTTGTTATCAGTATAAAAGACACCTGTCCACAACCTCAAACAGTCACACTCCAAACTCCACTATGGCCAAGACCAAAGAGCTGTCAAAGGACACCAGAAACAAAATTGTAGACCTGCACCAGGCTGGGAAGACTGAATCTGCAATAGGTAAGCAGCTTGGTTTGAAGAAATCAACTGTGGGAGCAATTATTAGGAAATGGAAGACATACAAGACCACTGATAATCTCCCTCGATCTGGGGCTCCACACAAGATCTCACCCCGTGGGGTCAAAATGATCACAAGAACGGTGAGCAAAAATCCCAGAACCACACGAGGGGATCTAGTGAATGACCTGCAGAGAGCTGGGACCAAAGTAACAAAGCCTACCATCAGTAACACACTACGCCGCCAGGGACTCAAATCCTGCAGTGCCAGACGTGTCCCCCTGCTTAAGCCAGTACATGTCCAGGCCCGTCTGAAGTTTTCTAGAGAGCATTTGGATGATCCAGAAGAAGATTGGGAGAATGTCGTATGGTCAGATGAAACCAAAATATAACTTTTTGGTAAAAACTCAACTTGTCGTGTTTGGAGGACAAAGAATGCTGAGTTGCATCCAAAGAACACCATACCTACTGTAAAGCATGGGGGTGGAAACATCATGCTTTGGGGCTGTTTTTCTGCAAAGGGACCAGGACGACTGATCCGTGTAAAGGAAAGAATGAATGGGGCCATGTATCATGAGATTTTGAGTGAAAACCTTATTCCATTAGTAAGGGCATTGAAGATGAAACGTGGCTGGGTCTTTCAGCATGACAATGATCCCAAACACACCGCCCGGGCAACGAAGGAGTGGCTTCGTAAGAAGCATTTCAAGGTCCTGGAGAGGCCTAGCCAGTCTCCAGATCTCAACCCCATAGAAAATCTTTGGAGGGAGTTGAAAGTCCGTGTTGCCCAGCAATAGCCTCAAAACATCACTGCTCTAGGGGAGATCTGCATGGAGGAATGGGCCAAAATACCAGCAACAGTGTGTGAAAACCTTGTGAAGACTTACAGAAAACATTTGACCTCTGTCATTGCCAACAAAGGGTATATAACAAAGTATTGAGATAAACTTTTGTTATTGACCAAATACTTATTTTCCACCATAATTTGCAAATTAATTAATTAAAAATCCTACAATGTGATTTTCTGGATTTATTTTCTCATTTTGTCTGTCATAGTTGAAGTGTACCTATGATGAAAATTACAGGCCTCTCTCATCTTTTTAAGTGGGAGAACTTGCACAATTGGTGGCTGACTAAATACTTTTTTGCCCCACTGTATGTTGTTCTGCCACTGAACAAGGCAGTTAACCCACTGTTCCTAGGCCGTCATTGAAAATAAGAATTTGTTCTCAACTGACTTACCTAGTTAAATAAAGGTAAAATAAAAAAAATTATATGAATCCACACAGTTAAACAGGTCATGTACAGTAGCAGTCTTTAGAACAGGGCAGAGGGGCCTGTAGCATGGCCAAGTGCCTTAAGTCAGACACTCAGCCCTCCTCATCTCTGTTGTTTAGTCTGACCTTGCCAGACCAGACCTTCCTCCCACTAACACAGGAGAAAAGGTACACATGACCCCATCATTCTCCATCACCTAGGCTATACTCCATCACCCAGGGTTCCACTTTGCTGGGGATCCCTGGGTACTGTACTCTTGAACGGTTTTACTAAGTTGATTTTGTGATCGGTTTTAGTTGTTTGTGATTCTTGTTTTCTTTTTCTGTGGTTCGGGGGGGTAATGGTTCGCTCAGGTGAGTCTGATTAGATTAGAGGTCGACCGATTTATAAATTTTCAATGCCGATACCGATTATTGGAAGACCAAAAATAGCTGATACTGATTAATCAGACATTTTTTATATATATATTTCTCATAAATTACAATTACAACAGTACTAAATAAACAATGAACACTCTTATTTTAACTTAATATAACACATGAATAAATCAATTTAGTCTCAAATAAATAATGAAACATGCTCAATAATGCAAAAACACAGTGTTGGAGAAGAAAGTAAAAGTGCAATATGTGCCATGTAAAAAAGCTAACGTTTAAGTTCCTTGCTCAGTACATGAGAACATATGAAAGCTGGTGGTTCAATATTCCCAGTTCTTCAATATTCCCAGTTAAGAAGTTTTAGGTTGTAGTTATAGGAATTATGACGTGCCGACTATTTCTCTCTATACCATTTGTATTTCATATACCTTTGACTATTGGATGTTCTTATAGGCACTTTAGTATTGCCGGCCTAATCTCGGGAGTTGATAGGCTTAAAGTCATAAACAGAGCTGTGCCTCAAGCATGGCTAAGAGCTGCTGTTTGAATGAATTCTTACGAGCCTGCTGCTGCCTACCACCGCTCATTTGGGCTGCTCTATCAATCATCAAATCATATACTTAATTATAATATAATAAACACGCAGAAATACGAGCCTTTGGTCATTAATATCGTCAAATCCGGAAACTATAATTTTGAAAACAAAACGTTTATTCTTTCAGTGAAATACAGAACCGTTCCGTATTTTAGCGAACAGGTGGCAACCCTAAGTCTAAATATTGCTGTTACATTGCACAACCTTCAATGTTATGTCATAATTATGTACAATTCTGGCAAATTAATTAGTTAATTAATTATTAGTTAGGAAGAAATGGCTTTTCAACAGTTCGCAACGAGCCAGGTGGCCCAAACTGCTGCATATACCCTGGCCCTGTTTGCACTGAACCCAAGAGAAGTGACACGATTTCCCTAGTTAATATTGCCTGCTAACATTAATTTATTTTAACTACATATGCAGGTTTAAAAATATATATACTTGTGTATTGATTTTAAGAAAGGCATTGATGCTTATGGTTAGGGACATTACTGCAACTATTGTGCTTTTTTTGCAAATGCGCTTTTGTTAAATCATCACCCGTTTGGCGAAGTTGAAGTAGGCTGTGATTCGAGGATGTCACGCCCTGGCCATAGAGAGGCTTTTTATTCTCTATTTTGGTTAGGCCAGGGTGTGACTAGGGTGGGCATTCTATGTCCTTTTTTCTATGTTTTGTATTTCTATGTCTTGGCCTGGTATGGTTCTCAATCAGGGACAGCTGTCTATCGTTGTCTCTGATTGAGAACCATACTTAGGTACCCTTTTCTCCCACCTGTTTTGTTGGAAGTGAACTTTGTAGTTGTTCAGGGCACATAGCCCAAAGCTTCACGGTTGGTTTTTTGTTCTTCGTTTTGTCGGCGTCATTTTTAAATAAAGTTACAATGTACGCTTGCCATGCTGCACCTTAGTCCAGTCCTTCAGCCAGCTGTGACAGATGATAAATTAACAGGCACCTCTTTGATTATATTCAATGCAGAACAAGCTAGATAAACTAGTAATATCATAAACCATGTGTAGTTAACTAGTGATTGTGAAGATTGAAAGTTTTTTTTATAAGATAAGTTTAATGCTAGCTAGCAACTTACCATGGCTCCTTACAGCCACAAGGTACTTTTGATGCTTTGCTCACGTAACAGGTGGTCAGCCTGCCATGCAGTCTCCTCGTGGATTGCAATCTAATCGGCCATAATTGGCATCCAAAAAGGCGGATTACCGATTGTTATGAAAACTTGAAATCGTCCCTAATTAAATTGGTCGACCTCTACACTAGATATCCAGACTTGTTTCCAGGAAAAGGTGGTGGGGTACCTAGAATGTTCCTGGGCTCTGCTGTAAACCTGGATTGATGTGATTAACCCATACCTCTCTAACCTTGAGCAGATAGGGGTCTCTAAGTCACCAGTGTTATGGGATGCTTGGTGTGAAAACCGCAAGGCGCTCACAGCTGACACAAAGCATCTGTCTGTGCCCAGCCTGCCGTTGAGCCCTTGGTTCTCTGAGGAGATAGATCACGAGATGTTTATATTCACACCAGATCACATTTCTAATGGCATTTCCACTAAAGTTGAGCAAATATGCCAAGGCTTTCTGTAAATGATTTGTGCACGTGAGCAAAGAGGATGACTGTTTAAAAATGTATATTTCTGAAGACTGTCATGTCCGGTAGTTGGCTAGTTAGAAAGTCACAACATTATGCCCCTTCTCCTTTTTTAAATAGAATTACACTTAATTCAGCAAGTATTTTTTGCTGTTTGACTGTCTTAAGGACTGCTATGTATCCTTCTTTTAAAATGGCTGCATACACGGTCTCGTTGAGAGGACCCCGTTAACGCTGTTATTACAGGGACTACTCTCAACATGATTGCACAGCCTTCAACTCATTCCATAGTCCTAGAGTTATTGGGACTCTCCAGAATGAGTTCTGTAA
The DNA here is from genome assembly GCF_045791955.1 of Oncorhynchus clarkii lewisi. Classification (NCBI taxonomy): domain Eukaryota; kingdom Metazoa; phylum Chordata; class Actinopteri; order Salmoniformes; family Salmonidae; genus Oncorhynchus; species Oncorhynchus clarkii. The sequence continues at coordinate 47,327,884 of NC_092159.1, forward strand.
CCTTATCCTTGTAGAAAGAAGAGGGACTCTCAGTGTCAGATTTCGGGCTTTTTAACTCGGTGCCTTGTTTGCGAGATTGACCCAGTTATTGTGTAACTGTCTGCTTAATAATTTGTGGCTTGCTAGGTGGAAAATCATTATGAAAGTACCTTCTCCATCCAGGACTGCTCCATTAAAACAATCGCTACAATGGCCCGATGATTCATTGTGGTTTAGCTGTATCAGAGGCCGCAGACACTCCAGCCAGTCAAGTCTAGAGTATGAGGTCAAGGTTTCAATGTGCATTATCATTCAGATGGGATGTGTAATTACAGCCCTGGTCTGACTCATCAGGGGAGGGGCTACAGGTGACTAAAGTGTAATGCACTAGGCTACATCTTACGCCCCAAAATGTTCAAGGAGCTTTTAAACGTGGCTGTCATATAAGTGGCCATAACCCTTCTCTAAGCAAGAGCAAGAAATAAGATCTCAACGTTTTGGCCGTGCCTCCTTATTAACCACGTCTCCCTGCACACTAATCAGAGCTGCCCAGACTTAGAATGATCTCATTATAGTAGAATGGCACAACTCTGCCCACGTCCCTCAATTGCTAAAGCTCGGACAAACATGACACAATGGTGCTAAAGCTGGGACAGACATGACACAATGGTGCGTAGACACGTGTTACACACTTCAAAACACCCAGTAAAAGCTGTTTATGGTAGACACCTGCACATTATGCCATTCACTCATGATTTTTAATCATGGAGCTCAATGTCTGTCAGCTGCACATACAGTGAGCTCCAGAAGTATAGGGACAGTGACATTTTTTGTTGTTTTGGCTCTGTACTCCCAACACTTTGGATTTGAAATGATACAATGACTGTGAGGTTAAAGTGCAGACTGTCAGCTTTAATTTGAGAGTATTTTCATCCATAGCGAGTGAACCATTTAGAGATTACAGCACTTTTTGTACATTTTAAGGGACCGAAAGTATTGGGACAAATTCACTTATGTATATTAAAGTAGTAAAAACGTAAGTATTTGGTCCCATATTCATAGCACACAATGACTACATCAAGCTTCTGACTCTACAGATTTGTTGGAGACATTTGCTGTTTGGTTTGGTTGTGTTTCAGTTTATTTTGTGCCTACTATAAATATATGGTAAATAATGTATTGTGTCATTTTGGAGTCACTTTTATTGTAAATAAGAATGTTTCTAAACACTTACATTAATATGGATGATACAATGATTACTAGGGATGCGCCGATATTTTTAGCCAATACCGATATCCAATATTTTCCTTGCCAAAAAACCCAATACCGATAACCAATATTTTACATTTTAGCGGCCTTTAAGCATTCTAGTATAGTTAACAGACACAGCGGTCTAAGGCACTGCATCTCAGTGCAAGAGGCGTCACTACAGTCCCTGGTTCGAATCCAGGCTGTATCACATCCAGCCGTGATTGGGAGTCTCATAGGGCGGCGCACAATTGGCCCAGCGTCGTCCAGGTTTGGCCAGGGTAGGCCGTCATTGTAAATAAGAATTTGTTCTTAACTGACTTGCCTAGTTAAAGGTTACACACACACACACACCACACCACACTGACCAAAAAGTTATTTTCTTTGCATTTACATATGTCCTCATTACCAGAAAAACATAATCAAAACCTATTTCTTTCACTCACATGCTCTGTTGTTTCGTTGTTCATTTGTTCAGTCTTTTCATTCTCAACCAGTATTTCATCATACATGTCAAGCAGTGAAGTTTCAGCTCTGTTTGTCCGTGGCCTCTCTTCCTCGGTACGCTCTGTCACTGTGTCAGTTTCCATCTTGTCCAGCTGTGTATGTAAAATGTAATGTAAACCCTCTTCTGTGTAGCGCTGTATTTTATACGTATGCACGTCAGGTTTTGCACATCGGCATTAAACTAGACATCGGGCCGATGTTGGCATTTTTAGCTAATATCGGCCGATTCCGATATGCTCACTGATATATTGTGCATCCCTAATGATTACTGATAATCCGGAACGAATCGTGAGTAATGATGAGTGAGAACATTAGACGCACAAATATCAAACCCCCCAAAAATAACTAACGACTTAGGGGTATGATATTTGTGCGTCTAACTTTCTCACTCATCACTATTCATGTAATGTTCAGGATTATCCATAGTCATGATAGCATCCACATTTTCTTATTTTCAATACAAGTGACTCCAAAATGACACAATACATTATTTAGCATTCATCTCTATTGGCGACAAAATAATTTGAACCTCAACCAAAACAAACCGCAAATGCATCCGACAAATGTGTAGAGTCCCAAGCTTTATGTAGTCATTGTGTGCTATGAATATGGTACCAAATACTTATCTTTTTACTATTTTAATACACGCAAATACTTTTGGTCCCCTAAAATGTGGGGACTGTGTACAAAAAGTTATGTCATTTCTCAACAGTTCACCCAATATGGATGAAAATACCCCCAAATTAAAGCTGACAGTCTGCACCTCAGTCATTGTATCATTTCAAATCCGAAGTGCTGGAGTACAGAGCCAAAACAACAAAGAATGCGTCACTATCCCAATACTTTTGTAGTTCACTGTACATAATGTTGACAATCAAGGATGACTGGGTCTCCCAAGAATGTTGATACACATGTTGTGTGACGAGCCTACATGTTGTGTGACGAGCCTACATGTTGTGTGACGAGCCTACATGTTGTGTGACGAGCCTACATGTTGTGTGACGAGCCTACATGTTGTGTGGACTACATTGTCTCTTTTACTTTGAAAACATGTAATTATGCCCAAATCATTGGCGGTACATAGAGCCTGGGTTACCCTCTTGTGTCTTCACCTATAGGCTTTCAAGGTTAAGGGATGGAGCACATTCATTGTATTACGTTGCTGTTCAGGTGAAAAGAAGAATCAGAGTCTACTCGAGGCAGTGTGATGGTTGGCATGGCCCAAATTGTGGCTTGCTCATGATGTAACCCTCCTCTCAAACAGAGTTGTGAAATCATTTTATGAAACAAACTCACAGGGAGGAAAATGAAGGGAGCAGCAGTATTTCTCTGCTCCAGGCTGTGGCGGACCTCCATGTCTGTTAAACAGGTTAGTAATATCCCTCTCTCCTCTGTAGCTCTACCCCGGCCTCTCCTCCAGTAGTCTACATCAGAAAGTGCAGAGGAGCCAAAGAGTTTTAGAGAGCCATGCAGCCACTCTAAACTGTGGTGCAAGCTGGCAGAAGCTGAGTGCTCACTGTTTTGACTCCTCACTAAGCATCAGTGCTGTGGAAGACTTTACTCGACTGGATGACTTCCTCTCAGGCACATTGTATCACACAGTGGAAAAAACACCTACTTACGCAGGGGTACCAAAAATACAGCAAAAAACATGGGGATGAGTTCCTTCTTTTTGGTTCTCAAAATAGTTGATGTGGACTCCTTATGCAATTTCACAAGGCCTCATGGAGGAAAGGTTGATGTAAGATGGATGACATGTTCTCACACCAAGAATGTCGTCAGCCCATCTGTTTGCATGGTCAGACAGGTTTAGCAGTGAAAGGTTGCTTTACCGACTCTGTGTGACTTGTCTCTCCCGAGTGGCACTGCGGTCTAAGGCACTGCATCTCAGTGCAGTCCCTGGTTCGAATCCAGGCTGTATTACATCCGGCCGTGATTGAGAGTCCCATAGGGCGGCGCACAATTAGCCTAGCGTTGTCTCGGTTTGGCCGGGGTAGGCCGTCATTGTAAATAAGAATTTGTTCTTATCTGACTTGCCTAGTTAAATAAAGGTGAAATATATATTTTTAAATATCACTTCCCTCATTGTCTTCATCAGGAGACTGGTTCAGTTTGGCAACAATGAATGCCACCTTCCCTCCGGTAGACATTCTCTACGGTCCAACCAGACATCATGTCCCCTGCCTGACAGTACAGGTTCTTAGTTTGAGCTCATCAGAACATGTACAGATCTGTCGTCACTTTTCAACACTGGTGTGTTAAGTATGATAATGAGAGGTTTCTTGGAGCACATCTCAGATGGTTGACGTTTATGTTTTTTTAATCTTTTTGTATGTGGAACATTTTGAGTCCTCTGTAATTCCAACATGCGTTGTCATTTTACAGTGACTGTGTGACAGATGTGCCTGATGTCAGCTCCACTGTCCATCAGTGTGTAATAGTAGTCCTGGGGATCCAATTCAGCTGTATTTATTTTTTGGTCATAATGTACATCACAGCAGGTTTTCTCCCACCTTCCTCCATTCCCTAGTTGTTGCAGGGCTCTACGCTGATCTTTTTTATAAAGAGCACGTGTGAAAAATGTAGGCACACGCAAATAAATTTAGAAGCACAATGACAAATATTTGAGATATTAAAGCCTGAACCCTTAATTTATCTAGGCGCACTGGTGCGCCTAAACAAAACAATTCTGGTTTGCACAGCAAAATATTTAAGTGCAAATTGATGAAATGATCGCACTGTAGAACCCTGTGTTGAGAAGACTTCTTCTCCACTTCTAGAGTGTGGGAGATGAAGCATGTCTTTGAATGCTCCTATGATTTTGAGCCTAGTGAAAATCTTTTTTCTTAAAAGCCTGCTCTCTGTTTTCCTTATGATCTGAAGTGACAGGTGAGATGATGAGATCTTTGTGGTGTTTTTTGCCCCACATCTAATTTTAAAGCTTTTCCTAACAGCATCTTCCCTGATCACTCAGCTCCTACCTAGACTCTTAATATCAGCATTTATTTGCCCAGCTGAAGTCTTATCGGATTAGCATATTTACATAAGTGGATTTCCTAAAATGTAAAAATTGCCTTAGATGGATATTTATATTTTCTACCAGTCCATTGGCCCAACCACATTTCCACACTTGCGCTCTGAAGAGTTGGGTTTGATGAAATTCTATTCTGCACTCCCCCACTAACCCCCACCCTGCCCAACTAGGCTACATTCAGGTCTACAGTTAAGTGGTGTGGCAAGGTCTTTAAAAAACAACCCACTTTTGTCTGGAGCAGAGTTGAGTGCACACATAGAGAGGAGAGTCCTGCCCAGCGGCAAACCTACTGAACTGTCCCACTAAGCAGGGCTTTTTGGAGCGTGTGGCACACTCATGTTAGCACAGCCAGCCCAGGCAGACATACCATGACACACAACACATAGGCCATATAAATGATCTAGTCTACAACTACCCTATAGAATGTCCATGAGGACCTTATTGTACTGTCTCGATTCTCTTTGAACCCTTTTGTTTGTGTGTGTGTGTGTGTGTGTGTGTGTGTGTGTGTGTGTGTGTGTGTGTGTGTGTGTGTGTGTGTGTGTGTGTGTGTGTGTGTGTGTGTGTGTGTGTGTGTGTGTGTGTGTGTGTGTGTGTGTGTGTGTGTGTGTGTGTGTGTGTGTGTGTGTGTGTGTGTGTGTGTCATGCTGTCCTGTCACTGTTCCTCTGTAGAGAGGCAATGGAAGCCCCAGCCCAGATAAGACTCACATTATCTTGGAATGAGAGCCTAGACAGGCCCGGATTTGAGAACCCACCAGCGCCTAATGGGCTGGCTGGAAGCAGAGGGATATTCGCCCTCAAGAGTGGGGAAACCAGGAGATGGATCAGGCTGCAGGAGGAAGCGAATTGGTGATTACAGATTAGGACCTGGTCCACCTCCAACACTTGTTGATCCGAACTCTCTCCCTCTCCTTCCTTCTTTCTTCTCTCTTTTTTTAAGGCACAGTGAAAGGAGGAGTGGTTGGGGGAAAAGGAAGCCTTTTGTTTACAGAAGAACAATGCTGCGAATGAGAGCGCTCAGTCCTGGAGTCAAAACAGGGCTAGAGACAGGCTGGCAGGCAGGCTTTCCAGGGAGATGTCAGACTGTCTGGTGGATTGGGTCAGGGCACTGGACTAGGAGAACCAGGTGGATGGGAAGGGTGGTGCAGGGGTTAGCAGCAGCAGCAGCACTATTGTTTTGGGTCACACAATTATGATTTCACACTGAAAGAGGTTGATTTTGACATGTCCCTCTTTTTCTTTTGTTAAATTCCAGACCTGATTTTGACTTTGGACAGGCTGGTAATGGTGTTTTTTTATAAGGCAGTTCTCTTTTCCCACACCCCCACTTCCTCCTCCTCCACAGGCACTCCAGTGTGATGGTTAACCACAGAGCTGTACACCAGGGTAGCACTGTGAATCCCCCTTTTTCCCCACAGCATCCATTTCCCATGTTCCATCCCACTGGGTTATAATTCGAGTGGTAGCGTTTGAGTGTGTGTTTGAGAGAGAGAGCGGGAGATGTGTGGGATCCAGCTGAAGTGCCTCCATTTTGTTTTGGCTAGTGATTGTTTGCTCATTCAGTGTGTCATGTGACCTCTCCCTCCCCAGGTGGCGTGAGTGGTGGGGGTGCATTGAGTCCCCGGACACTGGGTCTCTTTGTGTCCAGCCCGGGGAGCGACTCACCCACTTCTCTTTCTCCATAGGTGGAACTTTAACTTTACCCCCAAGGTCTCTGCCTGCCTCTAACCTATCTGTTCATTGATTTTGACTGAGAAGACCAGGAAGTTGTGGTGTTTGCTGACCCCCCTCCCCACCCCCTTTGTGGAAGCTACCTAGTTTGGTCTGTGATTTGGAAACCTATGATGTGACTAATAACCCACTGACTGACTGTCAGACACAAGTAGGATACACAACTCCTCTGCTTTCTATGCTGGAATGCCGGGTTATGTTCCAGTTTAGTCATTAGATATGTTCCACTTGTTTGTTCCTGTCAGTGCCAATGACTCAGGGCTTGTAGGAGGACATTAAGTGATACCACATCTTTAACAGGATATTAAGAGATGAGGCTTCATGGGTCGTAAGAGGGAAGTGTGTGTGGGTGGGTTTCTGAATGTATGTCCAGCTGCAGCTTCAAATTCCTCTCCAGCTGTTTGGTTGTGGGCCATTTAGATAAGAATGTGGAGTAAATGTAGAATATGTTAGCCTAAAAGGCTTTTGTCATCTATCAGAGTTGCATGTGATCCCGGTTCCCTATGAAGGCTGTGTGGACAGCCTGGTGATGGAGGGAAGGAGCGCGCGGCGTGGTTATCATTAGCATTCAAGCTGTGATATACAGCAGCTATTACTCACTTTGTCACCCCCACAGATACCTTAGTTGACTGATGTTGCAGCGCCGCGCCTGGTACAAGGCTGACACGATTGAATAACTGTACACTACAAGTCTACTCTGTCCACCCTGTCATATCCACACTCAATTCATTCCACTGCTATACAACAATTAGGAATGCCTCTGAGCCCACCTCTATTATAGTGTTTTTGTTTGTGTGTGGTATTCTTCTCCATTACTGTGTTCATAGTTTTAAATGTCAACACTCATTAGCCTACTCCTCTCCCGTTGTGAGCAGCTCAATTGTGCTGTCTTTCCTCCCTGTCAGTCACACTGCAGTCGTTGGGTCTTTGAGCTGGCGGCAGCGCGACCAGAATGAGAAACACAGACACACAGAGAGACCCTTCTCTCAGCCTTGACTCGATACCGCCGTCGCTATGGCGACTGAGGATTTAAGATGCGCCGAGATGCAGAGGGTTACGTGATGTTTTTCCGGAGTGTTTAGTAGGGGCAGACAGGGTGAGAAATGTTTGGAAAATTAGTTTTGCACCAGGGGTGGGTTTTGGACAGGGCTGATATTTGTGATATTTCATGCTGGAAGGGAAACTGCTTTTGCCAAATGACCGTCAAAAGTAGAAAAGTTTTTCTAACCTTAACCTAATTCTCCTAACCTGCAATGTTAATACTCCTAACCTCCTGCGTAAGTTCTCTTAACCTCCTGTGTAAGTTCTCCTAACCTGTTACGAAAAATATGACAAAAGCTGTATCCCATCTAGTCAAAACCCTTCCACATGGGTAATAAATTGGAATTGATTAGAATTGTCACTTTTTTTGTACCATTTTTGACTCCAGCTAGCTCCCTCCCAATCAAACCCTTATTCACTTTGGCAAGTACATTACTCGGTTGTACAAAAAAAATCACAACTCCTTGAGAACAGTATTTTGTTAAAAGTGGACATGGGAACGAAATGATGTGATTCTAACTAACCAAAATAATGTTTTTTACATTTCTACATATTTTTCCCAGGATTGTGAGTGTAGCACTTTTTGTGTCTGTGTGTGCAAGTGCCCATGATGTTGCATTCTCTGTATGTATATGTGTGTCAAATCAAATTGAATTGGTCACATACACATATTTAGCCGATGTAATTGCTGGTGTAGCGAAATGCTTGAAATGTGTGTGTGTGTGTGTGTGTGTGGCCATGTTTATGTGCCTGGATGGAGAGAGCTATATATTTGTCAGTGTGTGAGTATGAGAAAGTGCGCCCGGCGTGACCAATAAAAATAGGTTTACGATGCCGCCCTGTAGGTGCAAGCTGGTCGGTTTCCTTTTCTTAGGGAAGTCTCCTGTCATCAGGACAGACTTCCTATAAACCCATACATTTAAAGAATTCTGTGTGCTGGCAGGAAATGGGGACAATCATTTAACTGTATGTCATTAAACAAAGATATTGTGACAGAAAGTAGATTCAATGGGGGTGTTCCGTAGGTTGGATCATATGGCTAACATATTTCTGTCAGCGATATGGTGTTTGCTCTGTTTCTTCTGGCTTATGGACCGTTTAATGCAATATTTTGTGTTGGTGAGATGGGATGTGCAACCATTCTTTTTCTCCAGGATGTTTCTCTGACTGTCCCCCCACAGTTCTCTTCCTTGCTCCATGAAATGGGTTTCTATGGCTGTGCAGCCGCACACAAGCCTAAGATCACCATGCACAATGCCAAGTGCCGGCTGGAGTGGTGAAAAGCTTGCCGCCGTTGGACTCTGGAGCAGTGGAAATGCTTTCTCTGGAGTGATGAATCACATTTCACCATCTGGGAGTCCAACGAATGAATCTGGGTTTGGTGAATGCCAGGAGAAAGTTACCTGCCACAATGCATAGTGCCAACTGTAAAATTTGATGGAGGAGGAATAATGGTTTGAGGCTGTTTTTCATGGTTCGTGCTAGGCCCCTTAGTTCCAGTGTAGGGAAATCTTAACGCTACACCATACCATGAAATTCTAGGCGATTCTATGCTTCCAACTTTGTGGCAACAGTTTGGGGAAGGCCCTTTACTGTTTCAGCATGACAATGCCCCTGTGCACAAAGCGAGGTCCATACAGAAATGGTTTGCGAGATCGGTGTGGAAGAACTTGACTGGCCTGCTCAGAACCCTGACCTCAACCCCATCGAACACTTTTGTGATGAATTGGAACACAGACTGCGAGCAAGGCCTAATCGCCCAACATTAGTGTCCAATCTCACTAATGCTCTTGTGGCTGAATGGAAGCAAGACCCCGCAGCCATGTTCCACCAACTAGTGGAAAGCCTTCCCAGAAGAGTGGAAGCTGTTAGAGCAGCAAAGGGGGGACCAACTCCATATTAATGCCCATGATTTTGGAATGATATGTTCGACGAGCACGTGTCCACATACTCTTGGTCATGTAGTGTATGTAACACCATGAGAAGTATTAAACAACCATCATCAGAGAACAATTTAAGAGCGTGGCTGTTTGACATTCAGATTTACACACATGTACATCATTATAGTTTACAGCCGGTCTTCACTCTCTAGTTTACTACGTGATCAGTCAAACTATCTGCTCTATACCTGCATAACATTGACCTACCTATCCTACCACGTATATTGGTGGTTAGGCTATATATTGACTGAAAAATAAGCAGTTGGCCCATGGTGTCTGAGTTTACATCTGTTTTATTTTTTTTGACTGATTTCGTATTCTCAGTTTAATTTTTCAAGGTTTCTGTTTTCACCTGGGGTTTTTTCAGGTTTTCACTCTCAAAATCAAAAAAATGTTTAAATAGAAAAACAACTAAATTGGATGTTCTAAGTCCACAACAATGCTTAAACCACATCAGGAGATGACTTGAGGTCTGTTAAATTTTTTATAAATGTAGATTTTGGGGTGTAGCACATAGCAAGAGGCTTTTATTTAGTGTTATTTTTGTAGTGTATGTGATGGTAGAATTAGCAAAACAATTTATTAATTTGTTCACCTTTATTTAACCAGGTAGGCCAGGTGAGAACAAGTTGTCATTTACAACTGCGACCTGGCTAAGATAAAGCAAAGCAGTGCCACACAAACAACAACACGGAGTTACACATGGAATAAATACCCACTAGATTGATGCAAATAATCCATTTAAGCATAGGTTACTTTGTAGTTAACATTTAATTGAGAAGGTTTTTGGAAAGCCTTTCCATCTACCAGAAGACTTTTCATTAGCATCATCGCTAACGACTACACAAAGTGGTAGACGCGCTCACTGCGCATACACAGATGGGGAATTCTCGTTAACTCTTCAGAAAGTTGCAGGAAATACATATCACTGATGTATTCTGTTCATGTCTTATGTATGATAAGCTTGCTCAAATTAATTAATTTTCAATACATTTAGTTGATTCCCTACTAAGTTCAATAAAACAATTTATATGGTTAAATTCTGTTTTAATGTCCCTTGCCGTTCTCCGCATCGCAGATTTTACAGGGCCCTAGTAATGAGAACTCCTCTCATGTTCTGATGGTTGGCTTACATTGGATGATGATTGCAGTCCGGTGCTTCATTTATGTGCTGCAGTCTATCTCAGCATTGGCTTCTCTGCTGCCATTGTCCGGTTATCTCTGTAATTTCAGTGGTTTTGTCTTGGGTCTGCTGTGCTCGGCTGTAATTTGGCCTGTTCTATATTTTACATGTATAAGTGTTGTGTTGTTTTCCTGCTGAATTGATGGCTAGGTTTAATGTATGCTTACAGAAGGCCCGTTGGTTTTCATGTCCCGGTCAGAGGGACATTACTGCAAGTTCTGGTGTTCCGTGATGTGTCATTTCTCTACCACAGTCAGACAGGCCTATTGTGTCACCGGCCTCCTCTCTCTTCCCTCTTCCTCTCTGCCAGTTTACATTTGGCTACATGAGACTCACCATTGCCCTTTCTCACTGGGACTCCCTGTAACGTTTGAACTGTTCATGTCCATCTCCTGTAGCTTTGCTCCGCTGCAGCTGTGAAAATACAGAAAATTACCAGCTTTGAGAGTCCATTTCTGTTGATTTAAATCATCTACTTTTGAGAAACACACTATGTAGCTAGTTGTCAGGAGCCAGCGTATGTCGTTCTGCCCGTATTTGGTTGTAAAAGAAGCCAGACCTGAATAGTGATATCACAGAGTGCTGTTACCTGATTCTTACAACTCCTCACCCCCTCACAGCACCTCACACCCCGACATTCTCTCTCTCTCACACCTCTCTGCCTGTAAATAATTAATTAGATCACTGGAGCTAGAGCGGGTGTGCAGAGCGAGGTGTTGTGGAACCTTTCAGGGGCCTGTGGTGTGTGTGATGACTGGCATACAGTGTCTGTGTGAGACTGACTGAGAGAGATGCATACCAGATGTTTGAGTAATGAGGTGGGTTTCACTGGAACGGAACACATTCCCAGGGATGTTTGCTGGAAGAAATTCTTCCTCGTCTGTCGAGCATGTTCTCCATTCCCATCCCCCAAGAGGGTTTAAATTCGGTTAAGACCTATTTGTCTCCCTCCTCTCCATCTTAATGGTGTAATTTTCATTAAACCTAGAAACCCTTTGTGTGTGCTGAGTGTATCAGTAAACACCATGTGTAGATGTTTGTGTTTCACACTGCGGTCTGTGATTTGTGTGTTTAATTCAGTCCATGGCACTCTTAAATGGTGTTCTGTTCCCTCTCATACGTTGTTTCAGCTCAGACCTAAATTGATTTAGGAGTCAGGTTATGTTTCACATGCACTGTGGTTCTCCCTGTGTTTAGCTGTGGTTGGGTGGGGAGGGGCAGATGAATAGCGGTGGTTGTAGATTCAATGGCTTAGGCTGCTGTCTGCCCCTATGGGCCTGCCTTTGTTTATTTGTGTTAGCAAAGTAAAGTCTGGACACACCTGCATGTGAGCGGATCGCTGTACAGAGAAGACACACAAATGGCCTCGGGGCCCGCCAGACATGAGACAGATTTCATCTCTCAAAGATCTGAAATCGACTCACATGGCAGCTATGGACGGCTGTCGCACCGCAGCTGGCATCTATGGGGGTGGTATTGAACGGCGCTGGTAGTGAGCATAGTGGGTGGATTTTGATCAGTGGGATGTGGCCCAAAAAATACATCGACCAAATACACAAAGGTAATTGAAGTACAATAGAAAGGCCATTCTTGCCTGTGGCTGTGTCTGTACTGAAGCGGACCAGAGGGACTGGGCTTGGGCCGGGGCTGAGTAAGTGACTGAGTGTGTGTCGGTGGCTCCAGTCACCCAGGTGGCCGTTCATCCAGGCCTGGTGGAGGGTGTTTAAGTGGCTCTGCCTCATTGCCTCAGCAGCCCCTCCATGGTTCTCACTGGGGATCTGCCCAATCTACTACTCTTTTGCTGCAGGCTGGCTGCTCTGGGGAAGAGTATGCCCCTCCCTTTTAATAGTTCATATTGAATTCATGTGCGAATGCCTTATGATTCAGCATGTCGCCAACAAGTGCCCATATGTACTATCGTCAAGTTACTTTCTTGGTTGAGTTGCTGTTAATCAACTACTATAGCTATAAATCATGTTGATGTGAGTCTATTTTCTGGAGCGGAACATTGGAGTTCCTCATGTCATTGAGTCATCACCTGGTTGTCAGCTTATGATCAGTACACACACTCAAATGTAGAGATATAGGGTCTGGCACAATCCAGTCTGGCTAAAGATATATGTTCATGTGTTTTCTCTATCACCTGAAAGTCACATTACTTGTCTTACATTACACATTATAAAAGAAATGCTCTTGCTGCTTATGTAATGTAGCCAAGGCTATCCATATCCAAGATGGAGCGCTTTTCGATTCAGTTCCCTGAGCAGCAGTGTATCACTTCAGCCCTGCACAAACCTCTCCCTTGGCAGTGATGTAACCACACGATCACAACAGCCTGTCAGTGTGTAATATGTGTCTATCTGCAACGATTAAAAATAACACCTCATTCTCTTCTCTTTCAGTCCTCTGCGCCAAAAACCTGGTGAAGAAAGATTTCTTTCGTAAGTAACCCAGTGAAAGCTGTGTTTCTGATCTTCGACTCCATGTTAAATGGCTTTATAGTTTCATAGTCAGGGGGCTTGAGGACTTTGATGTCTGCAGTGTGAGATATGTATCCCCCGTGAGAAATGTGAAATGTGGGTCAGTTTGAGCTGATTAAAGAGGGCCTGCTGCCAGCTGCTAGAGTTCCCTACCATCAGAACGCCATGCTAACACACTTAACCAATCACTACACTACACCAGCAAAGAGGAAAGGGTTAGTAGCCTGTAATGTTACTACTGATATGTTTGTGGGGAGAAAGATGAGCTCACCACGTCACAATGATGTAGCTTATTATCAATATTAGCCAATAAAACTAGTACTATTTTATTCCCTTTGTTTCGTTCCCATTTCATGCATTGAGTCACACAGGTCTGAAATATCTCTTAGGATCGGATCCTTTTTAAAATGTTCGCCTAAAATGACATACCCAAATCTAACTACCTGTGGCTCAGGACCTGAAGCAAGGATATGCATATTCTTAAAGGAAACACTTTGAAGTTTGAAGTTTGTGTAAATGTGATATTAATGTAGGAGAATATAACACATTTAATCTGGTACAAGATAATACAAAGGGAAAAAAACATGGATTTTTTTTCTCTTTTTTTCCATCATCTTTGAAATGCAAGAGAAAGGTCACAATTAAATGCAATTTCGATTCTGGCCACTAGATGTCAGCAGTGTTTGTGTACATTTTTAGACTGATCCAATGAACCATTGCATGTCTGTTCAAAATGTTGTATTAAGTCTGCCCAAATGTGCCTAATTGGGGCAATTCTGTAGAGGTTAAGTATGGGATATCAATAAAACGTTTATACCGTCATTTAAAGCTAGTCCATTTAAGAGTGAAAAAGCACAGCATTTCAGTGTGTGCTAGGTGTCCATAGTGGCTCGAGTGTTTGGGTGTGTTTGGGTCAGGCTGTCATGGAGAGTGAGTGTGTTAAGGTCCCTCACTCAGGTGGTTTCTCTGGTGCCCATTCCTCCCATTCCAGCCCTCAGGGGCTGAGTAAACACTCACTCAGTTAGGGCCTGGGTGGAGAGAACTATGCCTTGTGTGGCAGCAAGGCAGGCTTGTCTCTGTGGGATAGTGTGTTTATGTATACGGAGAGATGTATTTCTAAGTGCAGTTTTGTTTTGTTTGTGTGGGCCTGCATGGCATATGTGTGTGTGTGTGTCCGTGAGCCTGTGTGTCCACCACACCCAGGCTATCTGCAGGTAAATGTCGTCCAACAGGTCCCTCAGGTCTGTCTATTAGTGTCAATGTCATGTCCACCCGTATCTCTAGATATCAGTCACTCGGCTCAGGTTCAGTCACACTGTCAGATTCACACATCAGCCATTCCTAGACTGTCATAGAATGTTATTCATCAAAAGTAGTTTTCTTCAGATGACCTCTTTTCCCCCTTTCAGAAACCGGATAGTCTCACTTCCATCTGCATAATGAAATCATCAAATAATGATGGAGTGATGCCTGTAACATTTTCTCCTAGTACAGCCTGTCCTTGGCCAGGGCAGTGTGCTAAGGCAGAGTGTGTGTGTTCCCCTGCAGGCCTCCCTGATCCCTTTGCCAAAGTGGTGGTGGACGGCTCAGGACAATGTCACTCCACAGACACCGTGAAGAACACCCTCGACCCCAAGTGGAACCAGCACTACGACCTGTGAGTCCCCTCATCACTCAAACCACATAATGGATAGTGCAGAGCTTGCACTTGACATACCATCCATATAGAAGCAGCTGTGACTAGATGTGAAACCGTGTATCTAACAGAAACCTTACCTTAACCTGCTGATTTAGTAATGAACCAGCATTCTGCTGAACTGCGGCCCCTCTCTATAATTATCACAAGTGCCCTCTATGCTATATCTACACCAGTGGAGGCTGCTGAGGGGAGAACAGCGCATGATAATGGATGGAACAGCGCAACTGGAATGGCATCAAACACATGGAAACCATGCGTTTGATGTATTTGATACCATTCTACCATTCCGCTCCAGCCATTACCATGAGCCCGTCCTCCCCAATTAAGATGCCACCAACTTCCTGTGATCTACGCATTCCCTCACCCAACTCCAATGTGCCAAGGGATGTGTCACATATTGATTCTGCAGGATCTGAATGCCTTACAGTAAGCTATGTTTATATCTGTCCTCTCACTTATCTGTAGGCCAGCAATGACAACTCCACTGGGGTAGTTAAAGTGAAAAAGAAAAACATTTAAATAGAACCGTGGGGAGGGAAACTAATCTCAGAAGCCTTTTACCTTTTGGACAGAAATATGTGCATGTCTTGTTGCACCCATGTCGCTTTTCCCAAGGACTGCTTGTCTTGTGAAAACATCCTGGAAATAGAGGGGGGTGAAAGTTTCCAGTATTTGGGAAAGTTCCAAGTGTTTATCCAGCCGTCACGCGTAGCTAACAGAAAGAGGAAGCACATGTCTCCGTTTGTTTGGTTGCTCAGGATACCAGACCCTCTCCCACCATGGCTGTTTAATTAGCTGTTCATGTCCCGTTTGACAGGAGGGAAACACAGCCCTCAGTCAGTCAGTCCCACTGTGGAGGAGAGAGAGTGCTGGACACGGTGATGGATGGGAGGACATCGACCTGTGTGCTCCCAAGACGGAGCCAAACGCACGCACACACACCTCTCCAGTTTTTTTTTCATCTGGAACCTGCCTGTGTTTCTTCCTGTTAATGACTATGTTAAACCTTTAGGTGCCTTCCCTCTGTGTGTCAGGGTTAAGGATTACTACTCCACGCTAAGGCACATGGACTCTCCTCAGTGTGTGAAGTCTAATTGACTGAGGGTAGCTGAGCACACTCACACATATTCAAATGGTGTCTGAAACACCTGGTGCTCACGCTCAGCAGAGCCAGAAAAGCCTTTGCTTAGTTGGCACTGAAGCCTTTTTCCATTGGTTGTATGTGCACAGCGTGAGGAAGTGTATGTGCTCATGGCAACATTGACACGTCAGGGCCTCCTCAGTGGTGCTGTCAGTGGTCTGACCAACAGACTGGCCCGTGACCGCTGACCCCAGCCAGCATTGTTGCGGAAGTGGCCTGTATGCCAAGGATAGCAGACTGTGTCTCGCTGGCAAACTTCCTCTCCTCGACTCCTATCCAGCCCAGTTAAAGTATGTGGAGCAGACAGACCGGACTGTAATACGGCTCTGAAGCCCTATTAGGGGCAAACCTATCAGTTTCTTGTTCAGGACGCTTTAAACTACATTTATACTAAGTATAATATGTTAATGAATATGTCAAATAACATTTTATTTGTCACATAACAGTGAAATGCTTACTTACGGGCCCTTCCCAACATCAGGTGTAGACTAACAGTGAAATGCTTACTTACGGACCCTTCCCAACAACAGGTGTAGACTAACAGTGAAATGCTTACTTACGGGCCCTTCCCAACAACAGGTGTAGACTAACAGTGAAATGCTTACCCTTTCCAACAACGCAGAGAGAAAGAAAATAGAGAAATAATAGACAAGTAAAACATGTAATAATAAATACACAATGCATAACGATAACTTGGCTATATACATTGGGTACCAGTACCAAGTCGTTGTGCAGGGGTACAAAGTATTTGAGATAGATATGTACATAGGTATAAAGTGACTAGGCAACAGGATAGATAATGAGCAGTAATAGCAGCGTAAGTGATGAGTCAAAAGAGTAAGTGCAAAAAGGCTCAATGCAGGTCGTCCAGGTAGCTGTTGGTGAACTATTTGTCTTGGGGGTAGAAGCTGTTCAGGGTCATGTTGGTTCCAGACTTTGTTCATCGGTACCGCTTGCCGTGCAGTAGCAGAGAGTCTATGACTTGGGCGACTGGAGTCTTTGACGATTTTGAAGGCCTTCCCATGACTGGCAACTGCTTGGCATCCGACCGCAATGTGCTACAGGGGGTAGTGTGAATGGCCCAGTACATCACTGGGGCCGAGTTCCCTGGCGTCCAGGTCCTGGATGGCGCCTTGCAGTCGGATACCAAGCAGTGGTGCAGCTGTATAACCTTTTGAGGATCTGAGGGCCCATGCCATATCTTTTCAGCCTCCTGAGTGGGAAGAGGTGTTGTTGTGCCTTCACAACTGTGTTGGTGTGTGTGGACCATGATAATTCCACCCCTCCACTACAGCCCCGTGGATCTCCTCCCTATAGGCTGTTTCATCGTCATTGCTGATCAGGCCAACCACCGTCGTGTCGTCAGCAAACTTAATGATGGTGTTGGAGTTGTGCGCGGCCATGCCATGCAGTAGCGGGCGAACAGGGAGTACAGGAGGGGACTAAGCACGCACCCCTGAGGGGCCCCCGTGTTGAAAGTCAGCGTGGCAACTGTGTTGTTGCCTACCCCCACCACATGGGGGTGGACCGTCAGGAAGTCCAGGATCTAGTTGCAAGGGAGGTGTTCAGTCTCAGAGTCCTTAGCTTAGTGATACATTTGGAGGGCACTATGGAGTTGAACGCTGAGCTATAGTCAATGAACGGTATGCATGGTTCAGTGTTGCTTGCCTCGAAGCGAGCATAGAAGGCATTTTTCTCGTCTGGAAAGGCTCACGTCACTGGGCAGCTCGTGACTGGGTTTCCCTTTGTACCCCGTGATAGTTTGCAAGCCCTGCCGCGGCAGGGTAGCCTAGTGGTTAGAGCATTGGGCTGGTAGCCGGAAGGTTGCAAGTTCAAATCCCCGAGCTGACAAGGTACAAATCTGTCATTCTGCCCCTGAACAGGCAGTTAACCCACTGTTCCCAGGCCGTCATTGAAAATAAGAATGTGTTCTTAACTGACTTGCCTGGTTAAATAAAGGTAAAATAAAAATAAATAAAAAATCCAACGAGCGTCAGAGCCGTTGTAGTAGGATTCAATCTTAGTCTGTATTGACAAACTTCCTGTTGGAGGTTGTAACAGATTTTCTTTTAAGCGTCCGGAATACTGTCCTGCTCCCTGAAACCAGCAGCTCTAGCCTTTAGCTCAGTGTGGATGTTGCACTTATTAATGATGCCGGTGACTGATGTGGCGGCAACCTCAATTTTTGGGGATGAATCGCGTAGCATATTACAGCCTGTGCTAGCAAAACAGTCCTGTGGCTTAGCATCTGCTTCGTCGGACCACTTCCGTATGGCGCTGCCAGGAGACAGGCCAGTACATCAGGAGACGTGGAGGAGGCAGATGGAGGGCAACAACCCAGCAGCAGGACCGCTACCTCCGCCTTTGTGCAAGGAGGAGCAGGAGGAGCACTGCCAGAGCCCTGCAAATTGACCTCCAACAGGCCACAAATGTGCATGTGTCTGCTCAAACGGTCAGAAACAGACTCCGTGAGGGTGGTATGAGTGCCCGACGTCCACAGGTGGGGGTTGTGCTTACAGCCCAACACCGTGCAGGACCGCTTCACAGATGAAAGCAGGTTCACACTGAGCACATGTGACAGACGTGACAGAGTCTGGAGACGCCGTGGAGAACGTTCTGCTGCCTGCAACATCCTCTAGCATGACCGGTTTGGCGGTGGGTCAGTCATGGTGTGGGGTGGCATTTCTTTGTGGGCCGCACAGCCCTCCATGTGCTCGTCAGAGGTAGCCTGGCTGCCATTAGGTACCGAGATGAGATCCTCAGACCCCTTGTGAGACCATATGCTGGTGCGGTTGGCCCTGGGTTCCTCCTAATGCAAGACAATGCTAGACCTCATGTGGCTGGAGTGTGTCAGCAGTTCCTGCAAGATGAAGGCATTGATGCTATGGACTGGCCCGCCCGTTCCCCAGACCTGAATCCAATTGAGCACATCTGGGACATCATGTCTCGCTCCATCCACCAACGCCACGTTGCACCACAGACTGTCCAGGAGTTGGCGGATGCTTTAGTCCAGGTCTGGGAGGAGATTCCTCAGGAGACCATCCGCCACCTCATCAGGAGTATGCCCAGGCGTTGTAGGGAGGTCATACAGGCACGTGGAGGCCACACACACTACAAAGCCTAATTTTTACTTGTTTTAAGGACATTACATCAAAGTTGGATCAGCCTGTAGTGTGGTTTTCCACTTTAATTTTGAGTGTGACTCCAAATCCAGACCTCCATGGGTTGATAAATTTGATTTCCATTGATACTTTTTGTGTGATTTTGTTGTCAGAACATTCAACTATGTAAAGTAAAAAGTATTTAATATGAATATTTCATTCATTCAGATCTAGGATGTGTTATTTTAGTGTTCCCTTTATTTTTTTGAGCAGTGTATAATGATGAGATGTTAATTAATCTCCTATACCTTCATAGATACAAGTATTGGGATGAAAAGACACATGCACAATGTTGTGTTCCCATAGCCTGGACCAGGGCCTTGTCCCTCTCTGTCCCATCTCTGCAGCTATGGGGACAGGGGGAACAGGTGGCGGTAGTGTCCCCAGGGCCCAGCTGGTCCTGTTCTGCCTGCTGAGGAAGTGTGACAGCCTGGCCTACCTAGCACCAACTGCCATGCATTATACCATATACTGTACCTCAACCAACCAGAGACATAACATAGAGATGGCCTAAGAGGAGAAACTCTTATCTTATTACAAGTAATCATATTATCTGAGAGTTTGGTATGTTTGGCATGTGTATACTGTATGTAAACATAGTGTAAACATAGTGTAAACATACTGTATCTTGTTTTGAAAAGCTTAATCCAATGTCTAGTCTACTGCCCTTATTATTTGATACAATAATCATATCCAGATCTGTGTTGGATGTAATAATTCCCCCCTACAAATCTGTCCTGCATTCTAATGCTCTCAGATAGCACCCCAGACAGGCATTTGGCTTCTACTCAAAATGTCCAGACATCTTACTCACAGCCGCATTGTTTCACATCCCTTTAGTTTCTGTAAGCAGCATGGTAATTATAGTGGGATGCAGTCTGCTAACTGTATGGATGATTAGTTTTACACTGAGGAAGGGAACTGGGCTGAACAGATGTGCCACGGCAGGTTCACGTAGTGTGAGTTTAATACCCAGGCCTCGACTGACACACAGTACCTAAGAGTGATAACAGAGGCAGTCAGGGAGTAATGTTATGGTTCAACTGTTCACTCTCCTTCTTTTCCTCACTTACACTATCCTCTTTCTATCCCTCTTTCAGCCTCTCCTCCTCCCTGTCTCTTTAATTTCTCTCTCCCTCTCTGGGTGATTTTGGGTCGAAGGGCTGCCTTTAGATGATTTAGGACTCACAGGATCTGTCTGTGTTCGTCCTTCTCGTACCCAGACACTCGGGGTCGGGAGTCGCACATTCACAGATACCGGGCGGAAAATCCCTCTCAGACACCTCCTGACTGTGTTCTTATGGGGACGCAGTACGCGGTGACAGGCAGCCCCGAGCGGATGTGCCTCCCCAGCGGGGACATCCAGGCAAAGACTGGCCTTTTGGAACAGTGCATTCACACGGGCTTTAGTAACATCTACAGTACATTGGAAGTGACTGGTCTCTCTCTTCTGTCCTCAGATATATTGGAAAGTCTGACTCCATCACCATCAGCGTGTGGAACCACAAGAAGATCCATAAGAAGCAGGGGGCTGGCTTCCTGGGCTGTGTACGCCTTCTATCCAACGCCATCAACCGCCTCAAAGACACTGGCTGTAAGGACTACCTGATTGAATTAGTGTGCGTGTGTGTGTGTATTTAATGCTGTGAGGTAATGTCTGTGTAGTGACGCATTGTCTGTCCCACAAACGGAGTCACAAGCTAGCGGAGTCGCAGGCTAGCGGAGTCGCAGGCTAGCGGAGTCACAGGCTAGCGGAGTCGCAGGCTAGCGGAGTCACACGCTAGTAATCCCCTTCTCCTGTAACAGTGACACATTGAGCTGTACCCTCACAAGTGCACACACTCTCTCCTTATTCCTGACAGGTCACAGACCAGGTTGTGAGAGGGGTCACATTCTGCAGTGCCAGAACAGGAAAAGACAATCAGCATCAGCCCACAATCACTGTGAACGTGTCATGTCAGAAGCAAATGGCTAAATGAGATTGAGGCTTGGCCCAATGCAGCAGTGGCAGCCAGGCAGGGACCCAGTGATGGCTTTACCAAAGGGCCTCCCCCTCCCACTGTATGTATACTATGCTGATAAGCCTGCTATGGTCTTGTAGACAGAAAAAGGACTATCCCACTGCTTTTCCTAGAAGCCCCTGACACTTGTTTTCCTGGAAAACCCAAACCCTGTGCCTCAACTGTGAGTAGTTTGCCTCTGCATTTCCTCTCATTCCCCCCTCCTCACGCCCTCCACCCTCGTCTGTCCCATAGAGTGGCAGCATGCATGCGCCACAGACTAACCTCCGTTTATCTCGGTCGGCAAATCTAGACAACTGGTCATTTTACTCAGACATGCATAATTGTACAGCTATTTAAATGTAAGCATAGATTTGTTATGTCCCTCGGTTGTGGTCTTATTCAAGTGTATGTTTGTCAATCTTTCGCTTGTGCTTTTTGCAGCTGTTCCACTGTGTCCTTTCCACAGGCGTTTTAAGGGGCTTTGGGTTTGTTTGTGCACGCTCATTGCCCCAGTCTTGTAATGGTTTGACCGACCATGTTTTGGTCCCTGTTTAGTCTAGACGCACATCCTGAGCTGATCTGCATGACACTCAGACAACAGTGAACAGATAGTGGCATTTCTCATGTCTGCAGGCAACGTGACATTTCTTTGGTCCTTTTTTTTGTTTTGTTTTTCAGCCTGGGCTGAGAACGTAGACAAAGAGTTTCCAGACATTGGCAGGGGTTCATGTCCATGTTCAGTCTGGGTGGAATAGTGCCGGCTTTGTGCAGAGATTTGTCAAATGTTTGACCTCTGTAGTGAACTGCAGGCTGCTCGGTACCGATGCTCAGTGATTTTTTTACGGTCCATGGCCACTCCACAGACCATCTGTTCCAGTACATATCCCATACCCAGCCTCCAAGGGAGGGGGGAGAGGAATTCACTGTGGGTGATGTAAACGATACAGAGCAAAGGGACTTGTCTGTGGGGACAAAAACCCTCCCAACACATGCTAGTTTACATGTCTCTCAGACAGTGATCGATCCCCCTTTCCTCTCTCTCCTCTCTTCTTCCCTCTCCTCCTTCTCCTCTCTCTCCCCGCTCTCCTCCTTCCCCTCTCTCCTCCACAGATCAGAGATTGGACATGAACAAGCTGGGCCTCAATGACAGTGACACAGTGAGGGGTCAGATAGTGGGTGAGTACAGCGGTGACCAGCAGGCCACATAGACTTTCACCACACACTCATGTACATTCACGTAACACTGTTATGTACCTGAAGTGTTACCACTCCATTATTAGAACCTCAGGCTAACCACAGTTGTTTTTATAATGCTGATAAGACCTCACTAGACCACCACGCATAGAAATAGAACTAGGAAAGAGAACAAGAAACCCTCCCAACACCATGTAGGCTCCATCCAGCAACCTGAGCCTGCTGGGTGACTTATTTTCCCAGTGATTCGTTGGTGTGTAAAGCGTTGAGCGCTGCCCCTGAGCGTGCCGTGCCTCTGGCACCAGGCTTGATGAGCGCCTCCCTCTGACTCCAGACGGCCCGCACTTCCATCTGCACCACAGGGCCTGGTGACAGACAGTAACAGCACCACTGACCCACCAACATGGGCACTGAACAGCCTGGGTGGTAGCAGAGAGGACCGGGTTAGCTAGCTACAGTAGACATAAAGTCTAGCATTGATACGTGCCCTCCACTCACTTCTTGGGTCCTTTCCAGAACTGGGATTCGGGACTGGTCAGGCCACTGTCAGAGTGCAGACGGCTGGTACTTCTACTTCCAGACACAATCATCTTGTCACGCACAAGAGGATTTGACCATGTGATCCTCTTAAAAATGGATTCCTCATTTAGCCCTAAATAACATCATTACAGTATTGCATTACATCAATTCACAGTTTTAAAATCGTTCCGCTTTAGTCTCTGGTATGAGAGGACATGAACAAAGTGAGATTCTACCACCCAGTCATTCTCCTATGTGTATCTGAATGTGTCTCTGTGTCCAAAGTGAGCCTGCAGTCCAGAGACAGGATAGGCACAGGAGGCCCAGTGGTGGACTGCAGCCGTCTGTTTGACAATGACCTGCCAGACGGGTGAGTACCATACCCACCAACACACCACAACTCCATTTAACATTTGTCCGTACTAGACAGTGGACCCACTATCACCACATCATACCCTCACAACAGGGCCAGTCTGAGCCTATCATAACCACACTGCCTCACAAGCAAAAGTGTTTCAGACAGCATGTGGTGTGGTGTTCCAGACTCAAATCTAAGTAGCCAGAGGCTCTGCTGTTCAGACACTTCACCAGCTTAGCACGACTGACCTCAGCACTGAGCCAATGATGTTGGCTGGGGTTAAGGAGTTTAGTCTGGGGTTGGTGTGCGCCAGAGGAATTGGGTGAGCAGATGGGAGACTGTGTCCTATTAGCTAGCAAGAAGCTCTGTGGGGAATATCTGGGTCATGTTTAGTAGGGGGGGATGTTTTGAAACAGAGTGAAACAGGAGGTACTACCTGAACTTGGTTGCCCTCAATGTCCACTCACTGCTTTGTACGTGTGTGTGTTTGTATCTACTGCATCCAGCTGGGAGGAGCGGAGGACTGCGTCTGGCCGAATCCAGTACTTGAACCACATCACACGCACCACACAGTGGGAGAGGCCTACCAGGTGAGTCAGCCTGGCCTCAAAGTCTTGATGTAACATAGTAAATGTAAATCTGTGACACTCAAATTAGTATGATATGTTTGGTATGATGACATAAGGTTACTGAAGCCAAAACACTGAAGGAGGGAGGTTGGTCGGGTAGGATGGGTGGTGGGCGTATATAGCGAATGTCTAGCAACCCGAACTTTAGCATTTTTGCTAATTAGTAACTACTTAGCATATTAGCTAATCCTAACCTTAATTCTTAACTCCTAGCCAAGCTAACATTAGCCGCCTAGCTTAATGTTAGCCACAACAAAGTGGAATTCCTAACATATCATACGTATTGAAAACACTTAACATATTGTACAAATTGCAATTTGTAACATATCATACAAATTGTAATTCGTAACATATACTAAATGGAGGGAGACCGGTTTACATTTACTATGTTATGTCTGTCCCTGAGTCCAGGCTGAGTGAGTACACAGTCTTACCCACTACCCAGCCTCAAACCCATGGCATGAGGCATGAGTCCCCAAGACCTAGACAGCATTGAATTTGTATTAGGAAACACTGCAGACTATTGAACGGGGCCCTAAGACTCTTATGCTCCAGACGGTATTGTTGCTCCACAGTCACTGTCTCTTTGCTCTTATCAGCTCCCTTCCTGTTACTCTGCTCTGCTCTAGACTGGCCTCAGGCCCCTCACTCAATACTGCTCTGTGTGTGCGTGTGCCTGTGTCTATGTCTCTGCCTCACTGACCTCATGATGCTTAAGAAAGCAGGAGCAAGCCAATGTCTAGCCCTAGCATCTAAGCGTATTACAAGCACAGCTAGATATGAAATATGAATAGACACGGGCCTGATTTGAACAAAACTACCATGAAGGATATATTATAACCCACCCTCCCTGTCTGACTGTGATCTCCTCCTGTTCCCTGTCTCTCCCAGGCCTGCGTCGGAGTACTCCAGCCCAGGCCGGCCTCTCAGCTGCATTGTGGATGAGAACACGCCCATCCTGAGCACCAACGGGGCCACGCCCACCATTCCGTGTATCCCGTCCAGTGACCAGCGGGCCCAGGAGAGACGCGTCCGCTCCCAGAGACACAGGAACTACATGAGCAGGACACACCTCCACACACCCCCAGATCTGCCCGAGGGATACGGTTAGTGGAAAGAGGATTCTAACACACAATATGGACACACCGGACATCCACCAACATACACACAATCACACTATAGGACGACCACTTCGGTTCCCACAGCCAGACTAGACTGGAGCATTCTGTATCATGAACATCCTTTATGAGAGACGTGTCTCCTTCTGTTTTAAGACCGGTGTCGTCATTGCAATGCCTCAGTGTTAACTGCCTCCCTCCTCCTCTCTTCAGCCCAACGCTCAGCTGAATCATCCTGCTAATCTGTGTCCCTATTCAGTCCCAACAACACAGCCACCATGACTTTGCAGTGCAGCATAAGCAGCCTGACAGGCCCCATTTTAAAGAACTAATTGAATCAATCTAGCAGTTAAAGTCTGGCGGCAGCCGCTCACTCCTCCCCCTCCTCTCTCCTTCCTCACATGCAGTCCATGGGCGGCTGCTTGATATTCAGACACTGTGTAGTCTTGCTGAGGATTTAGGAGTGCTGGCCAGAGAAGTAAATCACAGTAGCCCTGCCCTGCCCAGCTCTACAAGATTAGGAGGATGCTGTCTCTTTTTGGGCCAGCTCCTCTGAACCGCTGTCAGCAGCCCCAGTGGCAGGCCAAGGTCGGCCAAGAAGTGTCATTCTGTGTCGAATTCGTTGGGCGCATTGGTGCTCAGCGGGGAGAGGGAGGGGGGGTGGAAGTTATGTACACGTATGTTAGAGAGGCAGGGCGGTGGGTCCTAAGGAATGCCAGAGAAGAGCTTCCAAGCTCATGGAAATATCTCTGTCAATCTGTGATGAATGAGCTCACCAACACAGCCTACTATCTTCTCCCCCTGTCAGCCCCGCAACTGGGATCCAAACTGACTCAATCCCTGCTTTTATCTCCATCTGTGTGATCTCTGTTACTCTTCCACACGCTCGGATCAAGATACGCACACGCACATTGACGCACCAATAACAATCCTCACGGTGGAACAAATGTATAACTAACAGCTTTATTTTCCTTATCATCCACTCACATCTCTCACTCATCTCTCACTCATCTCTCACTGATCTCCCACTCATCTCTCACTCTCTCACTCATCTCTCACTCTCTCACACTCATCTCTCACTCTCTCACTCATCTCTCACTCATCTCTCTCTCTCACTCATCTCTCACTCTCTCACTCATCTCTCGCTCATCTCACTTCTCTCTCTCACTCACCTCTCACTCTTACTCATCTCACTCTCACTCATCTCTCTCTCCTCTCACTCTCACTCATCTCTCACTCATCCCACTCTCTCACTCATCTCTCACATGTGTGTACTTGTCTGTAACCATTGCTCTGTACCTCTTATACCTGTATGAGTAGCCATGCTATTGTTCCCCCCTTACAGAGCAGAGGACCACGCAGCAGGGCCAGGTCTACTTCCTCCACACCCAGACAGGAGTCAGCACATGGCACGACCCTCGAGTGCCCAGGTATACCCACCACCACTGTCTGAACACACAGTGCCCAGGTATACCCAGCACCACTGTCTGAACACACAGTACCCAGGTATACCCACCACAATCAGTGGCTAGCTCTCTTTGGGCTATGAGAGAGGGCTGGTGTCACAGTCCTTTGTAGCTCAGTTGATAGAGCATGGTGCTTGCAATGGCAGGATAGTGGGTTCGATTCCCAGGACCACCCGTATGTAAAATGTATACGCTCATGACTTTAAGCCGCTTTGGATAAAAGAGTCCACTAAATGGCATGTAAATGTAAACCATAGGGATCTGAGAGGATTCACAGCAGACACCTCTGGCACGCCCTCTGCCTCCATACCCTCAGCACACAGCCTTCAGCCCTACTGTACATGTGGCTCAGAGACGCCACTCACTCAGGCATGTGTGTCTCATGGATTACCACAGGCCCAGAGGAGAACACACATCAACACGTAAGTCTACTGGGAATAGAGTCAATAGAAAGAAAGTCAGTGATTGAAAAATACCTAGACGTTGCCATTCTCTTGCCCCCGTGGAAATACGTGTGATAGATGCCGTTCTCTTGCCCCCGTGGAAATACGTGTGATAGATGCCGTTCTCTTGCCCCCGTGGAAATACGTGTGATAGATGCCGTTCTCTTGCCCCCGTGGAAATACGTGTGATAGATGCCGTTCTCTTGCCCCCGTGGAAATACGTGTGATAGATGCCGTTCTCTTGCCCCCGTGGAAATATGTTTGATAGATGCCGTTCTCTTGCCCCCGTGGAAATACGTGTGATAGATGCCTTTCTCTTGCCCCCGTGGAAATACGTGTGATAGATGCCGTTCTCTTGCCCCCGTGGAAATACGTGTGATAGATGCTGTTCTCTTGCCCCTGTGGAAATACGTGTGAATGGAATAAGAAGAATGGAATAAAAGTGATGTCGTTTTGGAATCTTTTCTCGTCTCTTTGTTTCCCAGTTACCGTCAGCCTTGAGGTCTGCTTCATTCCCTGACTTTGATTGGCCTTACGTCTCATTCTTTCTTTGATTCTTTCTATTTTCTGCCCTTCACCTCTGACTGTGTTGGGGATTTGTGCTTCCCAGAGACCTGAGTAATGTAAACTGTGAGGAGCTGGGCCCACTGCCCCCTGGCTGGGAGATCAGGAACACAGCCACCGGCCGGGTCTACTTTGTGGACCATAACAACCGCACCACGCAGTTCACAGACCCGCGCCTCTCCGCCAACCTGCATCTAGTCCTTAAGTGAGTATCAGGTTATACCAGCGCCACAAATGAAACATGGTCCAGAGCCTCATAACAGCCCAGATTAAATGAGAAGTAGTTGAGGGAGAACTGTACTGTATGACTGGCTGGCAGTGTGGCTGTGTAACTGTGGTGTTTTGTGTTCTGCAGCCCAAGCCCCAATGGTTCCCGCAGCGGCATCGAAATTCAGAACAGTCCGATCAGGTGAGGCCCTCTATTTCCCCCCTCTATTCTATGGCCAACCTCTATTTCTCCAACACTTGGTTCTGGAGAGACAGAACAGACTGCACACAGACAGACACACACAGATACAGACACAGACATATTGACTCCCCCACACAGGATGTTTTACAGGGGAGTCCAGTGCCAAGGTGTGTTAAACACCTGTTGGGGTTCAGCTATCAGAGCAGCCTTTCTCCTGTGCACACACTCTCCCTCACACACTCCCACACACAACCTCACCCATCCAGCACACAATCCGTCACAAAGCTTGTTTTGGCTCGACATCAGATAACAATGTGGAAACCAAGACTGATGTGTCTGTGGCTGAGGAGCGTCTTACGTCCAGGAAACGGAGCATAAATTTGATGCCCGAGTCAATGAATGAATTGTGTGTGTGCGTGATAGTGTGTTTTGGTGTGTGTGTGTTGGTGCGTGCCTGTGTGTGCCGTGTTCGTCAGTACATGCGCTTCAGAACTTTTCCTCGCAGCTGTTCAAACATGGCCCATGTAACGATAGCTGCAGCATTACCCACAGTGCAGTGTAAAGGTGGAGCAGAGTACAGGCGGCTTCGGAGGCCTCCTCCGTCTGACCTCATTCCTGCTCCGTGCCGGGAGAGGCGGAATGCACCAATGAAAAGATCTGGTGTTATTTTCCCCTGTTCTGACAGATCAAAGAACTTGTTTGGGACTTTGGTGCTTTTTCTGCGGTCCTCTGAAAGTCATATAAAATCCCAGGCTGGCACGCCATGTATGTTTGTAATGCAGGAATCTTGTCTTAAGCACAACAATGTCCAGATGTGTGAAAAGCAGTGCAAAGTGTTTCTTCTCTTTAAAAAGCACTGGTCCGATTATTATTTCACTTTAAAGTTGGGAATTTGAGTTTTCTAGGTTATTGATGTCTTTGTTTAAGAGGAATAATTGTATTGAAATGGAAGGTGCTTAAGCTGAGCCAAGAGCGGGTTTGTGGCCATTAGAATGATGTACAATGGGCCCTGGGTCCAGCCACATACCTTCCCTGGGTTCTGCTTTTAAGGGAGAAACCCTTGGCTTTGTCTTGGAGAACCTAAGGCTGCATTTACACATGCAGCCCAATTCAGATTTTTTTCCCACTAGTTGGTAGTTTGAAAAATCAAATCAGATCTTTGACATCAGATCTTTTTCAGAGCTGATCTGATTGGTCAAAAGACCAGTGAATGAAAAAAATATCAGAATTAGGCTGCCTGTGTTAACGCAGCCGACAGGATCTCTAGGTGTGCACTAATGTAACACACATTGGATGGTGGCTCAGAGGTTTGGAGTGTGCAGTCTGCTGGTTAGCAGAGGGCTCATGGGCCTGAGCCAGTCTGACTGGATCATCCTATCTGAGAATACCTTCTCTGATTTTGTCCCCTCACGGACCGCTGTGGAGCAGAGAAGATGGACTCTGGCTGAGACGAGGGGTGGGAGTGACATTCCAACCAGCGACAAAACTCTGGAAAAGATATCAGAAGGCCGGCGTGGTTTTCCATCAAGACATCTGCCTTTTATCAAGGAAAACGATTTCAGAAATTCTCACCCCTCATGCTGTCATCCCACAAAAATGTTTGATATATACGTGTCCTTCAAGGTTATAGTTTATTACCCCTTTTATTTGCTAAAGACATTGCCTCAGCTGGCCACAATACGTTTTTGGTTAGACTCACCCTGTGATGTTGCAATCTCCTGACTCTAAGCCTGGTCACTGGACAATAGGTAACAAAATCCTTGTTGGGCCTCAGATCTGCCCTCTGAACTCTGGCATGAACACTCAGGGGATCAGTTCCCAGGGGTCTAGTGTTCTCCAGCTTTACACTGAGTTCACTGTATTACTGAGCTTTAGCAGGTAACACACCACGTCATCTTACTCTCTTAAAACAAGTTAGAAAAAGAGAGAATGCGCACTAGGCTGTGTGTGTGTGAGAGACGGGCAGGAATGTTTGATTTATCAGTGAAACTGGAGGGAGTGCTGCTCGGTACCTCGCCTCTCCCTGTCTGAGTCTTCCTCTCTGTTTGGGTGCTGTCCGGAGGCAACCCTTCCTACCTCCACCCTTTCCCTCCCTCCCTCTGAGTCTAGTCTGCAGGAAATAAAGAGATTGAGGAGGAGGACTGGAGTGCCCTATGGGGCCCTGCTGCTCTCTGGGAGCGCATGAAGTGGCCAGCTCAGCTCAGCTAGACGAGGCCAAAGACAGTGGGAGTCTAGAGTAGTCAGTCCTTAGAATAAGCTGTCACTGTGTATTATGGTGTGTGGATATAAAGATCAGGATGGCTGCTACATGACTGTCAATTACTCCTGCTCAGTGTATGACTCTCCAAACAAATCTTTTTGAGAGCTATGATTGTGTATTTGCCATATTTTATGACATTATACCTAATAAAAGGTTGTCTGGTTTTGTATAGTACAGTGAATGGCAGGTGTTTGGTAGGTGTTACGAATCCCTTTTGGCCCGACAGTCTAGGGGGGATAGTAGTGAGACCCGTAACATAACTCATGTAAATTATAATTGTGACAAAGTAAAAGTGTGAACGTAATAACCAGGACAACTGAAATTATACCGTCAAACTCAGGGTTTATTGTAAAACACACGGTAATGGGGGGAGCAGGAAAAAGGGGCTGAGCTGGACCCAAGGAAAGAAACAAATATGCAAAAACACCCCTAAGCTAGACTAGCCTATTTCAACAACAGCTAACTAACTAACCAAAAATACAGTGGGTGGTCCGCCCAGTTCTAACTAGTGTGTTTTAACAAAGTTTACCTACGGGTAGTGTATGCCCATGGGCGACTTGTCTTGGTTTCCCCTTTTCCCACCAGCAAACACCATAAGCAAAAACAATACTCACAGGAGATGACAAAGTGATTTGGAGGTGCTCAAACAAAAGAAGAGGTTAATTAATACACAAAGAGAGAGATCTACATACATGGCATTTACAAAGATTGAGCTCTCCTGAAATCTACAAAGAACAGCTATCTACTAACATGGCATTACAAAGAGATTGAGCTACTGAAATCTATAAAGAACAGAGATCTACCAACATGGCATTACAAAGAGATTGAGCTACTGAAATCTATAAAGAACAGAGATCTACCAACATGGCATTACAAAGAGATTGAGCTACTGAAATCTATATAGAACAGCTATCTACCAACATGGCATTACAAAGAGATTGAGCTACTGAAATCTATAAAGAACAGCTATCTACCAACATGGCATTACAAAGATTGAGCTCTTGAACAAACAAATGATGGGGTTTTTAAACCATGGGGAAGGAACTGTGATAGGGTAGGAAACAGGAGGAGGTGTGTCTTCTGATTGATGGGTTGATTGTTGACTGATTGGGGAGTGATGATTTTCACCTGTGAGGGGAGAATGAGAGAAAAGAAACACACACACACACACAGGATACACACACAGGATAACTGTATCCGTAACAGTAGGTGTCCCAGGCAGAAATAGGTTTGCTGAGTTGTTAGAAATGACTGGATTTCAGTGGTTTTGGCCTATCCAATAATATATGATCCTGTACTTTTTGGGGCTAGGTAAATCCATTTAGCCAGGATGGGTTGTTGCTCCATGATTCTCCTGTCACAGACTCTCTGCTTACCCTCTCTCACACTTACTCTCCTCTCTCACACACATAAGGCGTCAGCATGCTTCAGTTCGGCCTGGCGGCTAGCCGTCGTCAGCTAGGCGAACCGAACGAGTGTGTTGGCGTACTCTTTTAATAAAAAGACCTTCGCTTGAAAGCAGTAATAGTACTGTTTGTCAATTTTGAGACGCCGCGTAGCCAGTATCCACTTCCTCAAAATAGTTTGAATTAATCTAAGATAACTCAAGAAATCTGTCATTCATTTAGATGTTTTTACCAATCACAAAGGGGTGTAGACTTCAGCAAGAAAAAATGTTGTGTGCCCGAACAAGAGAAGAAGAGAACTAACCGAAGTCCAGAACGTCACAAAATGCTGTCATATAATATGCATACGATCTTCTGAACTTTTCCTTCTGGGAAACATGCGGATGTCTTTACACACTCTGCTCCTCTCTCTCACTCCCACACACACAACCCTTTGTTGCCGGCTGTACAGCCTGGTGTTTATGACCCTGCTCAGGGGGTGAGTGTGCCCACTACGCCCCACTAAAGTGCAAAAGGCCAGCATGCAAATAATTCTCCAGCTCTGGCTCCATAAAGGGCCTTTTGATTCTCTCTTTTTATGTGTCTGTGCGTGCGTGTTTCTGTTTCTGAGCAGAAGAGCCTTCCACTGCCGTGGTTCAGAAGTTCACTCTCATGCCAGAGATTTGGGCAGGAGTCAAGGACCTCGTTCACTACCACCACAGATCATACTCATAGCTTGTCTTTTGATTTGGAGGTTAACTGCTCTACAGCACTGATGTGTTATCACAGTTACAGCCACCCACTGAGGTGGTCGTCTTAGCGGTTAGGGACCCTACACAACTTGGTTGTTCATTTATTGGTTTCCTATAGTCAGCAACACGTATCCTCTTATGAAGGAACTTGCATTGAAATGTCACTCCTGTTAATAAACAAATAAAGAACCTTCCTGAACCATTTAAGCTGAAGACATGAGGTCTATGGACACCCTCATTGCTCAGTGCAGAATGAGACCGACACTCAATCTATTTGCAGATGTCTCTTGCTGTAACGCTCGTCTGAAGAAGAGGACCAAAGTGCAGCACGTGTTCATGATAATTTATTCAAACTGACCACTGACACAAAATAACAAAGTGGAACAAGACGAAACAGTTCTGTCTGGTGCAGACACAAAACAGAAAACAACTACCCACCAAACACAGGTGGGAAAAAGCTGCCTACGTATGATTCTCAATCAGAGACAACGATAGACAGCTGCCTCTGATTGAGAACCACACCCGGACAAACACAAAGAAATAGAAAACATAGAAATAAAGAAACTAGAATGCCCACCCTAACCAAAATAGAGAATAAAAATCTCTCTATGGCCAAGGTGTGACAGTAGCCAGGTGGGAATTGGAGGTGGCATGGCACACACCTGTGAGCTGGCAGAGCCCAGCACGGCAGGGCCCACGGAGTTGCCCACGAGGAGCGTACGACAGAGCCGTTTGAATGGAGAGCCTGGCGGGACGTGGAGGAAGGGTCACTGGCTGCACCTCAGACAGACAATGTGGCACCTACGAACACATCACACCACCCTCTGGCTCTGCCCCCTCGTGTGCTTGTTCAGAAATACCACCTCCACCTATGTCTGTGGGCACATGGCAGCTTGTTTAACTTGATGTGCTTCCCAGATGACCTCAGTGTGTTTACCTCTCGTTCTCCAGTCAGCAAAAGGAGGGAGACAGAATTCCTGCCTGGCTTTATTTTGAGTTTTTAGGGTTTCTAGTTATATATTTTTTTCTGTGGTGTTTTGTTTTTGTGTACCTGTACGTGTTGTTACGACCCCAAGTCTCAACAATGATCTTTCCCTCTCCAACTCTTCTTTTTCTCCATCCCCAGCCGTCAGATCCAGCTGAAGGAGCAGGCCCAGCAGGCACTAGTGTCTCCAGGTAATCTGCCAGAGGAGGCCGAGTGCCTCACGGTGCCCAAGTACAAAAGGGACCTGGTGCAGAAGCTGAAGATCCTCCGCCAGGAGCTGTCCCAGCAGCAGCCCCAGGCAGGCCACTGTCGCATAGAGGTGTCCCGCGAGGAGATCTTTGAGGTGAGCCCATCGAATTAGTGTTATTCCCTCAGTTCTTGAACACAACCAGCATTATTGAGTCTTTAATTAGTATTACTGAAGAGGTTGACTATCCCGATCCTGAAGGAAAGCATCAACTCTGGACATTTTCCTCACTCTTATTTACACTTGTAAAAGTTTATTATACCAGATAGTTTACCTCACTTTCAAACCTCAGGCAATGGTTTTCCCATCCTCTACTTCCCTCTCCTCTCAAGGTCGTTGCTCGTCATGTTTCTGCCACGGCGTTATCCACCACGCTATTATCTATGATGTGTGAAGAGAGTATGTTCATATCCAAAGCAGAGCTCGTATTTGAAATGAGGCTTTTGTGAAGTGCACTCCTCAGTGGGGGAGGTTTTCTAGTTTGGGAGGTGTGGAGCCTCATCAGAGTAACAACACCTGCAACAGACTACATGACCCTCGTAAAATATGTGATGGAATGTGCTGGAACAGCTTTGTCTGTTAATCTGAAGGAAGACGTTTTTGTTGGCTGATCTCAACACGAAAGGGAGATGGGGGTGGATTTTAAGGCTAGACATAACTTCATTGCTTTTCTGGACACGCCGAGCTGTTAGAAATACGACTGTGTGGGCAAGTGTCAGCTGGTGGACTGTCAAGCTGTCTCAGTGTGTACATTCTATTGAAGATAAGAGGCCTTATTTCTCTGGTGTCACCGCTGACACATCCTCAGTGTAACTGGAGGGCACGGTGGACCAGCTCTGGGGGGAAAGCGGTGTTATTGTTCCACTCTTCTGTCTGTTTACTATTATTCTCCCAATCCACTTTTAATGAGACTGTCCCCGACACTTGGAATGTGCTGGACATTGTGGGCCTGTGTCTGCAGCTCTCGGCATGTGGGGTGAACGCACCAACCCAGAGTGGGGTGTAATGATCCCAGTCTCTGAGTACCAGGGGGAAAGTTTGTTACTAAAACACCGCTGTCTAATGTTCTACAGAAGCCCCCTCTGGCGAGGAACATGGGGTGTTTCTCATCATTGTTTCAGGACAGTTCCTTCTTTTCTTCGGTTTTTTTTTGTCTTCAGCTTGAAGCAATTTGGAATTGCACAGGTCTTTGGTCATTGGTTTGCATGTTTAAGACAGGCAGACAGGCCGGGCTTGGCCAGACTCATGCTCTGCATTCCTACGCCGTTTCCCATGAGCCACTGAGACTGGGACAGTGGTGGGGGGGTGGTGAGACTCACGGGATAGCTTGGTGGAATGTGTCACGTTGGGGAATGTCCTCTTATCACCCCCACCTCCTGATAATGCGCTTTGATTAAGGGGGGAATGGACACTCAGGTTACTTTCGCAGGGGAGGAGAGGGCGTACATCATTGCTAGGCAGGCAGGGGCCAGCCAAGCTGGTCCTAAATGACAGAGGACAGGAATGTTTATTCTTTGGCTCAGTCCCCAGAGCCAGCATCACTCACACACAGACATTACAGTGCAGATAGATGCATCCCTCTGGCCACAGACCCTGGACTGCACAGTATTTACCAGATGGTCTCTGATGGAAGTACTCCGTAGGCTTGGGGTTAGAGTCCTCCATCCCAGTCCTGTTCGTTACAATGGTGTATCTCTGTATGTGTTACAGGAGTCTTACCGCCAGGTGATGAAGATGAGGCCGAAGGACCTGTGGAAGAGACTGATGGTGAAGTTTAAAGGGGAGGAGGGGCTGGACTACGGAGGAGTAGCCAGGTAGGAATCCACAGCAAAGCATGAGGAAAAGTTATGCTCAATATGCATCATCATGGAACAAAGAAGATTTCTATTGTTTGTTAGAGAAGTAAATGCACCAGGTCTGGAACCAACAGGACCTGAACAGCTTCTACCCCAAGACATTAGACTACTAACTAGTTAACCAAATAGCTGCCCGGACTATCTGCATTGACCCTCTTTGCACCAACTCTTTTGACTCAAGCATATAGCCAAGTTATCTCATTGTGTATTTATTCCTCGTGTTATTATTTGTTCTATATTTTTCTCTCTCCGTTGTTGGGAAGGGCCCATCAAGTAAGCATTTCACTGTTAGTCTACACCTGTTGTTTAGGACGTATGTGACAAATAACACTTGATTTGATTTTGATTTGAATGCCACCATCTGCTGAAACAAGGTTGGCCCCCAAGGGGTAATATTGATTTAAAGCACTTAATCTGAGAATTATACTTCTGCTTTTTAAATTGCCATTGGGTATTCACTTTCTGAAATTGATGTTCCCTGCCTTGAAAAAAAATGTAATGGATCAAGAGATTTAACAATGGATGTTCTCATCGTCTGTCTCTCTTTATCTGTCCCTCTCTGTGTCTCCTGTGTGTGCAGGGAGTGGCTGTATCTGCTGTCCCATGAGATGCTGAATCCGTACTACGGCCTGTTCCAGTACTCCCGCGATGACATCTACACCCTGCAGATTAACCCCGACTCGGCCGTCAACCCGGTGAGTCAGAGGCCCGGACGCCGCCACCAGCCCGCCCCGCTGTGATGTGAAAGACCAGGTCACACGGACCGCTCATCTGCTCTAGTCTTGCACAATATTTCTGCCTCTTGTCTCTCCTCTGCCTGTTTATTTGCTTGGCCTTCCATTTCCCTATCAGCTGTTCTCATGCTAGATGCTAGATCTCCTGGAGACTGGTGATGAATTCGGCAACTATTTCATTGCTGTGTTGAGAATCTTTACTGCCTCTATAGCATTTGGTTATTAAATCCATCATAAGGGAAATAGTTTACAACTGCAAATAGTTTGGATGCTGCTGCTCACCTTTTGAGTCCTAACCTTTGGATTACGCACTGCAATAAATTCCCAGCTGTAAGAATAGCAGGTATTTATTATTTACCAAGGGCCCAATCCTAACTTAAGACATGCGTGAGGAAATCTGAGTTATAGCGCAAATCTCCCACCGACATCAATGCATGACTTAAGAAAACATTTGAGTTACATGCATCTTAAGTTAGGATTCTGCTTTGAGTTGCTCAATCTTGGTAATTCTCCTTAGACTGGGAAATGCCATGCTAAATGGATGTACTATGAAGTGTTTAAGGTGTTTCTGTCCCCCTCCCCAGGAGCACCTGTCCTACTTCCACTTTGTGGGTCGTATTATGGGCATGGCGGTGTTCCACGGCCACTACATAGACGGGGGCTTCACCCTGCCCTTCTACAAACAGCTGCTGGGGAAACCCATCACACTGGACGACATGGAGTCAGTGGACCCAGACCTCCACAACAGCCTGGTCTGGATCCTGTGAGTAGGAAGGAAATGGGAACAACATCCTCACACAGACCACGATGCGCACACAGAGATTAACATGGTTTTTAATGACAATAGTTTGTAATGGCTCATTTTAATTAATCGGGTACTAATTTGGTGTATGTGAACTATAACATCGACTGGTGTACTTTTAAAGTCCCTAAAATAACCACTCATGATCATGTAGCTACACATGACGAGCTCGTCAACTGAACTTTGATCCATACATACATTAACATTCCCCCTCCCCCAGCACCATCTCTCTCTAACCCCCCTGTCCGTCTCTCTCACCTCTCAGGGACAATGACATCACAGGCGTGTTGGACCACACCTTCTGTGTGGAGCACAATGCCTACGGGGAGATCATCCAGCACGAACTCAAACCCAACGGCAAAATCATCCAGGTCACCCAGGACACCAAGAAGGAGTATGTCAGGTGAGTACTCCCCCACCGACCCCTCCTCACCACACAGGAAGAGAGCTGGTCTAGCAGTCGACAGTCAAGCCCAGCAGGGAGGAGATACTGTTGGATTTCAGATGAGCTTAGCTGCAAGTGACCAGCCACAGTTAACTGACCTAGGATCAGGGAGTGAAGTACATGTGAAAGGCTTTGCTATACCCCTCAAAGAGGCTCAGAATCATGGCTATGCCTTCACGTTCCAGTATGAATCATCGATCTCTGACTCTCTCTTTCCCTCTCCCGCTCCCTACAGGCTGTATGTGAACTGGCGTTTCCTGCGAGGCATCGAGGCTCAGTTCCTGGCCCTGCAGAAGGGCTTCAACGAGGTCATATCACAGCACCTCCTTAAGGCCTTCGACGAGAAAGAGCTGGAGGTGTGAATGAGACACATCCCCAGACTAGCAGTACTTACCTTCACTGTCCATCCCTTACAAAGGACTGCATTCTCCCAGACATCCGCATTTTCCCCATCCATTTCCTCCCTACAGTTTCCCTTTGACTTTCATTTCACATTCTCTCCCTCTCTCCACCTCAGCTCATAGTGTGTGGCCTGGGTAAGATCGACATCAACGACTGGAAGTCCAACACGCGGCTGAAGCACTGCACCCCTGACACCAACATCGTCAAGTGGTTCTGGAAGGCCGTGGAGTCATACGATGAGGAGCGCCGGGCCAGGTTGCTGCAGTTTGTTACCGGCTCTTCCAGGGTCCCCCTGCAAGGCTTCAAAGCCCTCCAAGGTACCCTCATAGCACTCACCCTCCTGGGACATGTACAGTAGCTACGTAGTTAGGTTCTCAGTGTTTCACTGCTTCACTGGGAGAGTTGCTAGCTTGCCCTTGTCCACCCCCTTTAGGCATGTAATATTGATTGTTATGATGGCTTATAACATTTGTTATGACAGCGTAACGAATGTTTATGCCAGAGGGAGATGGTGAGGGTTGTTTGTATTATACTCTACTGTACCCCGAGGCAGCTCAGCAGGCCTCAGAGTGTGTTGTTGTTGTGAGCTGAACCCTCTGTCCAGAGCAGGCTGAGCGGAGTCCAGTAGTTCAGTGAGTCCAGTCTGTCAGACAGGATGCCCAGAGAGCACCCAGGCGTGCGGAACACACTGTGATCCACTGCTCTTCCTGTCTGACATGCCGCTTCACTCTGCTCTTCCATGTTACATAACAGGACCATCGCTGCTGCTGGTCTAAATACCAAGGTCCGCGCAGGCCAATGACAACATGCACAAACCCAGTGCTCTTAGTGCCCACACTTGGCGCCGCAGAGTGCTGGGCAAGCTGTCCACTACAGTACTGTCTTTTGTGTGTGAGTGAAGGGTGCTCTGCCGTTGTGCTTCACAGTAACTGTTGATAACTTACAGGTGCTGCAGGCCCACGACTCTTCACTATCCACCAGATCGATGCCAGCTCCAACAACCTGCCCAAAGCCCACACCTGGTGAGTGTCTGCCTGCTCTGACCCTACAGCTTGCCCTTCAGGAACAATGTTTGCCTTTGTCAA
The DNA here is from genome assembly GCF_045791955.1 of Oncorhynchus clarkii lewisi. Classification (NCBI taxonomy): domain Eukaryota; kingdom Metazoa; phylum Chordata; class Actinopteri; order Salmoniformes; family Salmonidae; genus Oncorhynchus; species Oncorhynchus clarkii. The sequence goes on from NC_092159.1 coordinate 47,366,684, forward strand.
AGCTGGGAAGGGCACTTTGATATATCAACATCATGCTTTAGGTTTAGGTTTCCAGACATGTATCTGTTAACCATGAACATAGAGAGGTCCTAATACCAAAGGCTCAGGCTCAAGTCTCTCTTGCCCTCTGTTTGTTCAGCTTCAACCGGATCGACATTCCTCCCTACGAGAACTATGACAAGCTGTATGACAAGCTGCTGACTGCTATCGAGGAGACGTGTGGCTTTGCTGTGGAGTGAGACGCTGCTGACGCAGGGGTCGGCAGGAACAAGGAGTGGAGGAACTCGACCATAGTCAGACCCCACCATCCAGTTCACCCAGGGGAAGGGGGCGTCTGTGGTCCAGTGGCCCAAGGACTCTCTCGCCCACAATAGGGACATGTGGCCAGGCCGAGGGGGGGAGGCAGAGGAGACCTGAGCGAACAGTATCGTCTGTCTAGGGGTTTCCCCCCACCCCCCTCTTTTAAAAAATAGCATTTTCAGCTGCTAATAACTCAGACTATTTACTAACTTGTGGAACTGCGAAAATGGCTGGCTCTTCCTTTTTTTAAATAAGTTTAGTTTTAGCATTATAAAAAATAGTCAGTATTCCATGTAGCTACTTACCATCTTACCAAGCAGAACATGAAGTCCACAACTAAACAAAACATTGGCCACATAAACAAGACTGGTATCACTGCTTTGATGGAGTACATTGTTACCCACGGTTACCAACAACACTGAATGGTGCTTGCTATGTTTGGAGGCAGGGACTGAAGGGAGCATGAAGGCTCCTTAGCACCCCCTGGTGACTGAATCCTTTTCTACCACTGAGGACTCTTGGGGCATCTATCTTCACTCAGAGGCTGGACTTTGGAGCACATGTTCAGAACTTGACCTTATGGAGAAAGACATGCAGGGCCCCATTGTCAACGACCCTGTCCAAAGAAAGCAGGCTGGTTTTCAGCGCTCCATTCCCAGAAACCAGTGTCACACGTCTGACATCTAAGCTTGTTTGGAAATTTAAATGAATAGCTTGAATGGTGTTATTTTTATATAATTGGAAAATGAAAAAAGAAACACTAAAATTATATATAATATATATAATTTATTTCTGTTATATTTCAGAAAGCTTTTGCCATTATTCCAAAAAAAAAAAAATAATATTAAAAGTGTTACTATTTAAGCTTGAAAGAAGTACACTTAGATTGCTGTGGGGGAAATCTTTACATAGCCTCTTTCCTACAAAGTAAGTAGAGAGATGGTCTTAAGGGTGGGTTGTCTTTAATACACACAGTCCTCTGAGTGCCATAATACTTTTGACTGAATCTTTTCAACTATTTAGATATTAACCTGACCCTTTAAATTCCAGTGACATCATCCAGTAGGTACTTGTGATGGGGTATGTATGATGAGTTCCATAGACCTTTCTCATGATTTCATGATTGTTTCTACCATGGTGATCTGCTCTGTCCCCACAAAAGAATGGCTAAGAGTCCCTGCTACCCTGGTGCATTTTGTTATGTGAAGATTACACACATCCTTTGTATGTGCTACTCTTGTCATTCTGGCAAATAACTACTACTACCTTCCAGTTATGGTCTTCTGGTGCTAAATAAGATATTGGCAACCAGTCTTATACCTGGGGCTGAGATGGGCGCATAGCAAACTACATACAAAAAGTTGCAATGAATTGAACAAACATCACTCTGACCTCAAGCCACATTCTCAGGAGATGTCATATTAGTTGTTGTATTATTTGGGAGCTGACGTGGTCAGATACAAAAACTTTTCCTCTGTAATGGTTGAATGTCTTATACAGTACATTAAGTTGAATGGCTATGAAGTCTACATTTGTCATATGTATTGTAACCCAACAGTAGACATTGACATGTGATAGTTGGGTTTCTATATCTATCTGAATGAATGAGATGAACCCCCTAATTCTACTCACCTGAACCTAGCTCTACAAGTATGGGTTTGGGGGAGAACATATTTATTTTCTACTCATTCAAACAAATTGTTGAATGTTTTCTTATTTTTTTTAATGGCTGCCTGTCTAGCAATCTATGACCAATGGACTGTTCTTAAAGTTAGCATACATTGAAAATGAATTGCTCATCTTTTTCTTTTATAGAGGTGTATGCAAAGTGACGTGTCCTCAGATGGTGCTTTGTACTGTGATAGGTTATTGTTTATTAATGTGGATCACACAACCTGTAATTTAACTTACGTTTCTTTTCAAATTCACACATACAGAACTATTTGTCGCCGTATGTACTAGGTGACTTCTATCTATTTACCAGATAGGTCATGGACTGATTGATTTTATATCTAAACATAATAATTTACTTTAAGTGGCACAAAAAGATCCCTCGGCAGTCTGTTTCTTACACAATCTCTCTGCATTACTTCATAGCTGCCTCCCTGAAGAATGGAACTTTTTATTAACAAGTCAAATTTTAGATGCAGCTTTTTGTTGCTTAATTTTTTTGCATGATCCACAAGCAGGACTATATCTCTTATAGCTGACTGATGCAATTAGATGTACTTAACACTATCATTTTTGTAAGAGTATTTTATTTTTGTGTGTCATTTAGGTCTAATTAAACTTGCCTTTGTCAAATAATATGAGGCACCTTGTATGTGGCTGTGCCTTGTCTTTTGTCTGTGTATGTGAGAGGTTTTGGGGGCTTTCAAATGATTTGAGCTGAATTTCGCAGTATTCAGGAGCTCAAATTGAGCTGTGCATTAAATTTCCTTTGATCATCATTGACGTCACTACAACTTGATTGGAGTCCACCTGTGGCCAATTCAATTGTTTGGACATGATTTAGAAAGAAACACACCTGTCTATATAAGGTCCCACGGTTGACAGTGCATGTCAGAGCAGAAACTATATCCTGAAGTCCAAGGAACTGTCCTTATATCTCTGAGATAGAATTGTGATGAGGCATATATCTGGTGAAGGGTATAAAACAATTTCTAGAGTGTTAAAAGTTTCGAAGAGCACAATGGTTTCTATCATTGGAAAATATGGAACTACCCAGACTCTGCCTAGAGCTGGTCGTCTGACCAAACTGAGCAATCAGGCAAGAAGGACCTTGGTCAGGGAGGTGACCAAGAACCCCAATGACCACTAACAGAACTACAGAGTTCCATGGCTGAGATGGGAGAACCTGCCAGATTGGTCATTGGTCAGCGAACAATGAATGGAGCAAAATACAGGCAAATCCTTGATGAGTACCTTCTTCAGAGTCTAAATGACCTTAGACGTGGGCAATGATTTATGTTCCAACAGGACAAATACCACAAGCATACAGCCAAAGCAACACTAGAATGGCTTCCAAACAAGAATGTGAAAGTCGTTCAGTGGCCAGCCAAAGCCCTGACTTGAATCCCATTGAAAATCTGTGGAAAGACTTGAAGATTTCTGTTCACTGCATCTAACTTAACAAAACTTGAGAAAATCTGCAAGGAAGAATGGGAGAAAATCCCCAAATCCAGATGTGCAAAGCTGATAGAGACATACCTACAACGACTCAAAGCTGCTAGAGACATACCTACGACGACTCAAAGCTGATACAGACATACCTACGACGACTCACAGCTGATACAGACATACCTACGACGACTCAAAGCTGATACAGACATACCTACGACGACTCAAAGCTGATACAGACATACCTACGACGACTCAAAGCTGATACAGACATACCTACGACGACTCAAAGCTGATACAGACATACCTACGACGACTCAAAGCTGATACAGACATACCTACGACGACTCAAAGCTGATACAGACATACCTACGACGACTCAAAGCTGATAGAGACATACCTACGACGACTCAAAGCTGATAGAGACATACCTACGACGACTCAAAGCTGTAAGCGCCACCAAAAGTGCTTCTACAAAGTATTGACTGGGTGTGTATAAATTGAGCAGTATTATAAGAGCCTGGTAGCAGCAATTGTGATGTGTGCTAAGGTGCAGAGAATCAGCAAGTGATCAGTTCAAGTGTTCAGCAGTCTGATGGATTGTAGATAGAAACTGTCTCTGAGCCTGTTGGTATCAAACCTAATGCTCCGATACGGTCTGCCTGACGGTAAGGGAGAGAACAGCTCGTGGTCGGGGTGTGTGGGTCCTTGATGATGCAGCGTGCATTCCTCAGGCATCGTTTCGAGTGATGTCCTGGTTGGGTGTAAGCACGGTCCCAGTTATGTACTGGGCTGTCTTCACCACCCACTGGACGGTAATTCCACAATCAGTTCCTTCGTTTTGTTGATGTTGAGAGAGAGGTTATTTTCCTTAGCAACTGTAATTGAGAACAGTGTACATGAAGAGTATTGTCTGCTAATGTGTCTCTGACTTCAAATCAGGAAAGGGGATATGAGAAGGGTTACTTTGGAAATGAGAAAGATGACATTGGTAATTTTACATACAGTATAAGAGCAGGAAATGTTAAACAAAATCTGGAGTAACGGCTGTTATTACAATACTACTAGTTCGATTACCATGATACAATAAACAGGTCAGTTTAGGGTCGTGTTTCATAGAAGATTAAGTATTGTAGCACACTAGTATGTTATGTCATCCTTTAACCAACTTTTAAATCTTGACATAGTGGGAGCTGTAAACGCTTCCATTTTAATTTGAGCATTTATTTGAATTAGAATGAGTCTGGCATGTCCTGAGCAGCAGAGGCGTGAACTGAAGTGCTTTCATCAATGATGATGGTGGTGATAGGAGGGGGCTTGGAGAATCAGTATCTATTTGCTCAGAGAAAGGAATGGGCATACATAAGGTAATTTTTGGTAGTGTGATGGACTGTATAGGCCTAAACATATTGTTTCTGTGGTAGCTGTAACGGTCGTCGTATGAAGGAGAGGACCAAAGCGCAGCGTGGTACAGTGCCTTGCGAAAGTATTCGGCCCCCTTGAACTTTGCGACCTTTTGCCACATTTCAGGCTTCAAACATAAAGATATAAAACTGTATTTTTTTGTGAAGAATCAACAACAAGTGGGACACAATCATGAAGTGGAACGACATTTATTGGATATTTCTAACTTTTTTAACAAATCAAAAACTGAAAAATTGGGCGTGCAAAATTATTCAGCCCCCTTAAGTTAATACTTTGTAGCGCCACCTTTTGCTGCGATTACAGCTGTAAGTCGCTTGGGGTATGTCTATCAGTTTTGCACATTGAGAGACTGAATTTTTTCCCCATTCCTCCTTGCAAAACAGCTCGAGCTCAGTGAGGTTGGATGGAGAGCATTTGTGAACAGCAGTTTTCAGTTCTTTCCACAGATTCTCGATTGGATTCAGGTCTGGACTTTGACTTGGCCATTCTAACACCTGGATATGTTTATTTTTGAACCATTCCATTGTAGATTTCCTTTATGTTTTGGATCATTGTCTTGTTGGAAGACAAATCTCCGTCCCAGTCTCAGGTCTTTTGCAGACTCCATCAGGTTTTCTTCCAGAATGGTCCTGTATTTGGCTCCATCCATCTTCCCATCAATTTTAACCATCTTCCCTGTCCCTGCTGAAGAAAAGCAGGCCCAAACCATGATGCTGCCACCACCATGTTTGACAGTGGGGATGGTGTGTTCAGCTGTGTTGCTTTTACGCCAAACATAACGTTTTGCATTGTTGCCAAAAAGTTCAATTTTGGTTTCATCTGACCAGAGCACCTTCTTCCACATGTTTGGTGTGTCTCCCAGGTGGCTTGTGGCAAACTTTAAACGACACTTTTTATGGATATCTTTAAGAAATGGCTTTCTTCTTGCCACTCTTCCATAAAGGCCAGATTTGTGCAATATACGACTGATTGTTGTCCTATGGACAGAGTCTCCCACCTCAGCTGTAGATCTCTGCAGTTCGTCCAGAGTGATCATGGGCCTCTTGGCTGCGTCTCTGATCAGTCTTCTCCTTGTATGAGCTGAAAGTTTAGAGGGACGGCCAGGTCTTGGTAGATTTGCAGTGGTCTGATACTCCTTCCATTTCAATATTATCGCTTGCACAGTGCTCCTTGGGATGTTTAAAGCTTGGGAAATATTTTTGTTTCCAAATCCGGCTTTAAACTTCTTCACAACAGTATCTCGGACCTGCCTGGTGTGTTCCTTGTTCTTCATGATGCTCTCTGCGCTTTTAACGGACCTCTGAGACTATCACAGTGCAGGTGCATTTATACGGAGACTTGATTACACACAGGTGGATTGTATTTATCATCATTAGTCATTTAGGTCAACATTTGATCATTCAGAGATCCTCACTGAACTTCTGGAGAGAGTATGCTGCACTGAAAGTAAAGGGGCTGAATAATTTTGCACACCCAATTTTTCAGTTTTTGATTTGTTAAAAAAGTTTGAAATATCCAATAAATGTCGTTCCACTTCATGATTGTGTCCCACTTGTTGTTGATTCTTCACAAAAAAATACAGTTTTATATCTTTATGTTTGAAGCCTGAAATGTGGCAAAAGGTCGCAAAGTTCAAGGGGGCCGAATACTTTCGCAAGGCACTGTAAGTGTTCATCTTGATTTTTAAAATGAATAGTGAACACTGAAACAAAAACAATAAAACGACAAACGAACAGTCCTGAACGGTGAAATAAAACACAGAACAGAAAATAAACACCCACGAAACACAAGTGGGAAAAGGCTACCTAAGTATGATTCTCAATTAGAGACCACTAACGACACCTGCCTCTGATTGAGAACCATACCAGGCCAAACGCAAACACAACATAGAAAACGGAACATACACAACCCACCCAACTCACGCCCTGTCCATAATAAAACAAAGACATTAATAAAATAACTATGGTCAGAACGTGACAGTACCCCCCACCCCCAAAGGTGCGGACTCCGGCCGCAAAACCTAAACCCATAGGGGAGGGTCTTGGTGGGTGTCTGTCTGCGGTGGCGGCTCTGGCGCGGGACGTGGACCGTACTCCACCATAGTCCTTCTCCACCTCTTTACCCGCCTCCGTGGCCTCTTTAACGCGGCGACCCTCGCCGCCGACCTCGGACTGGGGACCCAAGCCACGGGTCCCGGATGGACGGGAGAATCCGCCAGCACCGGACGGACGGGAGATTCCGGCAGCACCGGACGGACGGGAGATTCCGGCAGCACCGGACGGGCGGGAGACTCCGGCAGCTCCGGAGTGAAGGGAGATTCTGACAGCTCCTGGCTGACAGACAGGAGAATGTTGCAGCTCAGGACAGACGGGAGACTCTGGCAGCTCAGGGCAGACGGGAGACACCTGCAGCTCAGGACAGACGGGAGACACCTGCAGCTCAGGGCAGACGGGAGACTCTGGCAGCTCAGGGCAGACTCCGGCAGCTCAGTGCAGACGGGAGACTCCGGCAGCTCAGGGCAGACGGGAGACTCCGGCAGCTCAAGGCAGACGGAAGACTCCGGCAGCTCAGGGCAGGAGGGAGACTCCGGCAGCACTGGGCAGGAGGGAGACTCCGGCAGCACTGGGCAGGAGGGAGACTCCGGCAGCGCTGGGCAGGAGGGAGACTCCGGCAGCGCTGGGCAGGAGGGAGACTCTGACAGCTCTGGGCGGTGCGTGGAGGTGGCACCGGATAGACCGGACCGTGAAGGCGCACTGGAGCTCTCGAGCACCGAGCTTGCCCAACCTTACCTGGTTGAATGCTCCCGTAGCCAAGCCAGTGCGGCGAGGTGGAATGGCCCGCACTGGGCTGTGCTGGCGAACCGGGGACACCATGCGTAAGGTTGGTGCCATGTACCCCGGCCCGAGGAGATGCACTGGAGACCAGATGCGCTGAGCCGGCTTCATGGCACCTGGCTCGAGGCCCACTCTAGCCCGGCCTATACGAGGCGCTGCTATGTATCGCACCGGGCTATGCCTGCGCACCGGGGACACCGTGCGCCTCACGGCATAACACGGTGCCTGCCCGGCCCCTCTCTCTCCACGGTAAGTACGGCGAGTTGGCTCAAGGCCTCCTACCTGACTTAGCCACACTCCCCGTGTGCCCCCCCAATAATTTTTTGGGGCTGCCTCTCGGGCTTCCTTGATCGCCGTGACAACTCCATTCGCCGGTATCCCTCCTCACACTGTTCCAGAGAAACCCAGGCGGACTCCGGCACTCTCCCTGGGTCGACTGACCACCTGTCTATCTTGTCCCAAGTTGTGACATAGTCCAGATCTCGCTGCTGCCTGATACCACGCTGCTTGGTCCTTGGTTGGTGGGTGTTTCTGTAACGGTCGTCGTATGAAGGAGAGGATCAAATCGCAGCGTGGTAAGTGTTCATCTTGATTTTTAATATCAATAGTGAACACTGAAACAAAAACAATAAAACGACAAACGAACAGTCCTGAACGGTGAAAATAAACACCCACAAAACACAAATGGGAAAAGGCTACCTAAGTATGATTCTCAATCAGAGACAACTAACGACACCTGCCTCTGATTGAGAACCATACCAGGCCAAACGCAAACACAACATAGAAAACGGAACATAGACAACCCACCCAACTCACGCCCTGACCATACTAAAACAAAGACATAATAAAAGATCTAAGGTCAGAACGTGACAGTAGCCTACAGCCAACCTTGACATTGATGTTATTTCGTTGATCCAAGCAGTGGTACACCACTCTGCATATTAAACTTGATCACGTACAGTGCCTTCAGAAAGTATTCACACCCTTTGACTTTTTCCACATTTTGTTGTGTTTTACAGACTGAATTTAAAATGGATTCAATTTAGATTTTGTGTTACTGATCTACACACAATTACCCATAATGTCAAAGTGCAATTTTGTTTGTAGACATTTTTACAAATGTTTGAAATGTTTGGAGCCAATAAGTATTTGTTATGGCAACCCCAAATAAGTTCAGGAGTAAAAATGTGCTTAACAAGTCACATAATACATTCCACCGACTCACTCTGTGTCAAATAATAGTAGTTAACATTGCTTTTGAATGGATAACCCATCTCTGTAGCCTACACATACAATTATATGTAAGGTCCCTCAGACGAGAAGTGCATTTTAGCACAGATTAAACCACAAAGACCAGGGAGATTTCCAATGCCTAACAAATAAGGGCACCTATTAGTAGATGGGTGAAAATATAGAAAGCAGACACTGAATATACCTTTGGATGCAGTATTAATGCACCCTCGGTTACCGGAGAGGAAGGAAACTACTCTGAGATTTCACCATGAGGCCAATGCTTATTTTAAAACAGTTACAGAGTTTACTGGCTGTGATAGAAATGGGATTTGTTTGATTTGCCACAAACATAATGCTTGTATTCAGGACAAAAAGTTCATTTCTTTGCCACTTTTTTTTCTGTTTTACTTTAGTGCCTTATTGCAAACAGGATGCAGGTTTCCAAATATTTGTATTCTGTGCAGGATTTCTTCTTTTCACTCTGTCTATTAGGTTAATATTGTGGAGTAACTACAATGTTGTTGGTCCAGCCTCAGTTTTCTATCACAGACATTTAAACTCAGTAACTGTTTTAAAGTCATCATTGGTGAATACTTCCCGAAGTCACTGTAATTAACGGCAGTATTAAAGGCATTTTAGTGGAAAAAAATATAGACACCTGACCCAGAACTACACTAACAAGTTCCGAGGTTAGGGACCTTTTACTGTAAATCAACATTTTCACATTACAGAGTAGCTTTTCCTATTTCCAAAAACCCTTTACAGTCTATTATTCATTAAACACATAACCTGATTAAGTGGCTTTAGGTCTACCATCTTTTACGCTAAAGTAATCAGCAGAACTCTAATTTTAGGGAGATGTTACTGCATATCGACTGCACTAGTTTGAGACTGCCATCTAGCCATATTTTTTTTGTTGACTTGACGTCACTTATGGTAAAAGGAAAGCAACCGGATCACAACTGTTTTTTTGTACATATGCTTTCGCCAACAGGTTTCATTTAATAATCCCAAGTGAAACACCCAGAGAGCTATGTCTAAATATGTCGCTCTGATACACCTAAGAGCGATAATTTGTTTATTTGTCAAACGGCAGTCAAGCATCGATCATCATGTCACCAGAATTAGACCCTCAATATCTATTGGAAATGAGCATCAAGATTACCGTGAACTTTTACCAACCTGTGAAGTTCATAATAATTGATTTCATATGTAGCCCAATAAACTGAATGGTTTCCCGAGTCATACCATATCGTCGCGTGAATTTCTCACATAAATAATTTTACGGGCACACCGTCGGCATTTACATCACAGCTGTTAATACGGTATGAATTTACTCGTATACAACTAGATGGAAACGTGGTTATTGTGATACACCTGATAAAATGTGATACATTGATTATAATACTAATTCCTAGCTAAATTCCACAAGTTGTACACAATAGCATTCTGTCGTATTAGATATTTAATTTGCAATAGCTTTTGTTTCAAAACCTTTTTTTATATAATTGATTTTTATATGGGATACAGATACTTTATCTATACGGCGCCTTCAACATTAAACATATTGCGACAAAATTAGGTCCTCCATTTCACACCATTTTCGGAACATAGACGCAAAATATGCACGTGTTCCTTCCAAATAGCTTTGAATGTGACGTTACGCAATGTGCTGCGGTGTAGTCAGTTCACGGCGGATTAATACTTAACTCGGACCGAGCGTGACACTTCCTCATGCAATAAAAGCCGAATCTCCTTTTAGTCCGCCGGCATTTCAGCATCATCACGGCAGTTCAGGTTTGATATCGGATTTTCAGGCGTAGTTTATTTATCGTTTTTATTTATACACTTTGTTTACAAGATGCCTGGATTTTCCGACAGAGATCGTGGTAGAGATAGAGGGTAAGTGTTTGAATGAATTTTAGGCGAATTTCAACACCTCGTTGTCTTGCCAGAAATGGCTGACATGACGCACGGGATAACCGTAGATACCGTACTTGTTTAGCTAGCTAGGTATATTTCGATTCTTGTTTTTTAGACTGCCGTTTTTCAAAAAAAAAAGGAAACTATCGAAATGTGTTCAGAATTAGAACGGAGTTCGTTTTTTTTAAAGGCCTCGTTTCGTCATGGAACTAGCAAGAGGCCTGATCTGAATCCGAAAATTCTTAGCTGGAGGCCTGCTAATTAAAATCACGAACCACATAGTCAGTGGTTGTAAATGTCTAATTTACCGTATCACAGTTTCATAACGTTAATCTTAACATTAACATTGTGCCTCATCGTACAGCAAGTGTCAGAACCGGTAAACTAGCCGACTAAATGTATTTGTACGCCATGTGGCATTATTGAATGCGAATACAAAATGCCGGCCGGTTTTTTTTTTTTTTTTTCATTGTTCATGTGCGGGATATATATTGAAGATTGCTGTGGGTTTTTTTTTAACGTGACTCAGTCCAATAAACCAAGCATTTCTTCTAGTTTGTTAACGTTGGCAATAGCTTCTGCATCGTATTGAAGTTGGGATAATGTCATGTTTAATTAGTTACACGCTTACTGCTAGTGTTCTGTTAAATCTACATTTTAAAAATACGTTTCTTTGTTTGGCGTTTAGTCAAGCGAGTTTATCCACAGGTAACCTACATCTCTTTTACATTGGTTGCCGTGACTAACATTAGACCATCCATTTCCCCAGTTATGGCAGTGGACCACCTCGTTTTGGAGGCGGCGGAAGAGGAGGAGGTGGTGGTGGGGGGAAGTTTGGTAATCCCGGTGATAGACTGCGCAAGAAGCATTGGAACCTTGACGAACTCTCTAAATTTGAAAAGAACTTCTACCAAGAACACCCGGATGTTAATCGGAGATCTCCGGTATGTATTCTAGTGGTCAAAATCCAGATGCAGATTTACTCGAAATGTTATGCAATGGTCATTGGCATGTGTTCTTGCATGGGTTCCTTTTTTGCCCAATCACCAATGGCCATTTGCTGTTGTCTTTTGCATTGCCATGCCAATTGATCTGAGTCGCTACATGTTTGTCATTGCAGCAAGAGGTTGCACAGTACAGAAGTACTAAAGCTGTTACTGTGAAGGGGAGGGACTGCCCTAATCCAATTATGAAGTTCCATGAAGCCAGTTTTCCAAGTATGCACATCCACTAATATCTGACACATTCAGTTGAAAAATGTATTTCTGATCCGGACTTGTCTTCAATGGGTTAGTTTTCATGTACCACCCCCTCTTTCCACAGCATACGTGATGGATGTCATTAACAAAGCAGGCTGGTCAGAACCAACACCGATCCAAGCACAGGGTTGGCCACTGGCATTGAGTGGCAAGGACATGGTTGGCATTGCACAGACAGGCTCTGGGAAAACTCTCTCTGTAAGTGTTGTGAGAGTCCTAGCCTTGATAACTATTTCAACAACTTAGAATTGCTCTTAAAATTAAGAGGACAGATGGTGTTCTTTTCTGTAATGCCATGTCAATTTTTTTCTGCAGTACTTGTTGCCTGCAATCGTGCACATTAACCACCAGCCTTTCCTGGAACGTGGAGATGGCCCTATTGTAAGTACCCATGTATATTCAGACTTGTATCTAATCTCACATCCACACAACATGGATTTATGGTATTCAATCTTTCTTTCAGTGCTTAGTGCTTGCCCCTACCCGTGAGCTGGCTCAGCAGGTCCAGCAGGTGGCGGCAGAGTATGGCAGAGCTTCTCGCCTGAAGTCTGTCTGCGTTTATGGTGGTGCGCCCAAAGGGCCACAGCTCCGTGACCTGGATAGAGGTAAGTTCCACAACCGCTCTATGTATTTGGCTGATTTGAATCTATGGAATTTGGTGTTAAGAATTGTTTATTATAGGTGTGGAGATTTGCATTGCCACACCTGGCAGGCTTATTGACTTCCTGGAGGCGGGAAAGACGAACATGCGCAGATGCACTTACCTGGTCCTGGATGAGGCTGACCGAATGCTCGACATGGGTTTCGAACCACAAATCCGAAAGATTGTGGACCAAATCAGAGTGAGTTCTGTTGTGATGCATTCATGTGCTAAGAGTCTACTGATCTCACTTGGTATATTCTGACTCCTTCCTTGTTCTTTCCAGCCTGACCGACAGACGCTGATGTGGAGTGCTACCTGGCCCAAAGAGGTGCGCCAGCTGGCAGAGGACTTCCTGAAGGACTACGTCCAGATCAATGTAGGAGCTCTGCAGCTGAGTGCCAACCACAACATCTTACAGATCGTGGATGTTTGCAATGATGGCGAGAAGGAAGACAAGTGAGTCCTGTCTGACCTGTGGCATTTCTGTAATGTTTATTTAATGGGTGGATAATATGACTTAGGCGCTAGTTGTGTAGTCACTAATTGAATGCTTCCCGGCCTTCCCCTTCCAGGCTCCTCCGCCTACTTGAGGAGATCATGAGTGAGAAGGAGAACAAGACCATCATCTTTACAGAGACCAAGAGGCGATGTGATGAGATCACTAGGAGGATGAGGCGGGATGGGTAAGTGACATCAATACTTCGTTCTTTAAACTCCGGGTAATCATGTGTTTTACTGGACTCAATTGACACTTGCTCCTTTTAGTTGGCCAGCAATGGGCATCCATGGAGACAAGAGCCAGCAGGAGAGGGACTGGGTGCTCAATGGTGAGTTTTATCACAAGAACAATTTAGTATGACACAACCTCTTATGGCCAGCTATCAATTTCCTTTCCTTCTTTCAGAGTTCAAGTTTGGAAAGGCGCCAATTCTCATTGCCACAGACGTCGCCTCCAGGGGTCTAGGTTAGTTTCATTCTGTCCTTGGTCCCTTGCACCAACTTTTTTTCCTGAAAGAAAGTGGTTCTTTCTGTAACTCTTCTGCCTTCTGAGTTTCTCCCCTATCTGAAGGAGCGGTCTTTTGGGGCAGGGCCTTGGCATGACACGCCCAGGTCTCCAGAGGGGGAAGGAGGACTCTTGGAGGTGTCCTGACTGGGACATCACCCAGTCACATACAGAGGTGGCGGGGTCTGAGTGCTGACTATCACGCTGGGCTGCCCAAAAGGGGGCCTAAATGAGTTAGCTGCTGCACCCCTGTAAATGCAGCTGTTCTCAGGCATCGGTTTGGACTGCTTCACACCCAAGCTCATGGCTCCACCAGGCTCTGTTTCCATGTCTTGCATGTCGGTTTTAGGCATTGCAAGTCATCGAGTTCTGGAAGGTGTAGCTTTCTCAAAGCATGTGTGACAAATGTGGCAGTTTCCTAAACTTCTGTTTTGAGAGCAGTTGTAAGTCCCATTACACGTTCACCTCTGTAATGATGTGGCTACTGGCGCCTAGTGTCAGTGGGTCATGTCGGTTGGCTGGGGATAAAAATCCAAGCTCGCACTCCTCCCTCTCCTGCGTTTCAAGTCATGTCGAGACCTGCCAACGAGAGACATTTGATCACGTGAACACTGGTTCTGGGAATATCTTGCCTTGATGAGACTGGGGGTACTTTTGTTATGGTCACAGGAGTAAGTGGCTCAGTCTTTTAGCTTTTCCCAATTGTTTATGTTCTTGGCAAGACATTGCAGTGTGGCCTTTATAGCGAGCTTCTTATGAGTGTGGGAATAAAGGGCCTTCGTTATCACCATACGGCCCTTGTTTTGAGGAGGCAAGTGCGCATAGTGGCCTTACTGTGTAGAAGCACCCTGCAGTCACTTGGCATTGTGTGGGGAGTTTTCTGCAATGGGAATGGACTAGTGAATGCATACTCTATGGTAGGACTTCTGCTCTCTTTTTTTTTTAGGGGTGGGGGCTGTTAGACTTGAGGGGCTATCTGTATTGGGAAGCATTTGGAGTGTGCATCGTTTCTCTCTTCCCATTGTAGTATCCCCACAGATTAAGTCTTTCTGGAGTTGTCTAATGCTATTCTTTACAGCCTAGTGGAAAAACCAGCTACATCCAGTGTCTGGTTGTACTAACTTTGCTCTTTTGGTCTGGCTGTTGTGGTGTGCATCTTTGTGCGCTCCTTTTTTTGCCACACCGCAACACATCCTACAGATGTTGAAGATGTGAAATTTGTCATCAACTTTGACTACCCCAACAACTCTGAGGACTATATTCACCGCATCGGCAGAACTGCCCGGAGCCAAAAGACTGGCACAGCCTACACCTTCTTCACCCCCAACAACATGAGGCAGGCCAGCGACCTCGTTGCTGTGCTCCGTGAGGCCAACCAGGCCATCAACCCTAAACTCCTCCAGATGGCGGACAGAGGAGGTAAATCTAATTGGTGAGATACAGGAACTGTGGTTCAGCTGCAGCCATTTTTTTTCCTTTTTGTTGACGTGGACAGTCAAAGCTATGGGATCTTGATTTATTTTTGTTAGCCATTTACCCCCCCACAGTGTTTTCCAATGTACCCATTTCATATCACTCAAACTGGTGTGAAAGACAACTCTAATTTGTTGTTGGTTTTTCCTTTCAGGTCATTCAAGGGGAGGCAGAGGTGGTAGTGGATTTAGGGATGATCGCCGGGACAGGTACTCCTCCGGGGGCAGGCGTGACTTCAGTAGCTTTAGGGACAGGGAAAACGATAGAGGTTTTGACAGTGGACCAAAGAAGGTATTTGGCACAAATTCACAGAGTGGAGGCTATGGGGCAAGTGGCTTTGACAAAAGCGGCAATGGTTTTAGTGGCTACGGCAGCAACGGCCAGTCAAACTATGGTACCAGCCAGGCCGGGGCGTTCCCAACGCAGAACTTCCAGGCCCCACAGTTTAGTGCCAACCAAGGAGGTGCACAGAATGGCATGAGCCATCAACAGTTCCCCTTCACGCAGCAGCAAGCACCACAGCCCATGGTGCCTTACCCAATGCCCCCTCAATTCCCACAGTAAACATGCACATGAAAGTAAAGATGGTAACTTATTGCTTTTTTGTCTTGTTTAGTCCTATACTCTATCCCAAATTGTACTGTTTAATTTTTTACGCAGGGTTCAATGGATTTTTTTAAACCTCTATCAAGTCCTTGTGGGGGGGGGGGGGGGTCCTGCAGTGCAGCAATAGTGATGGCGCACAGTTTTGCTTTCTTTTACTTATTTAATTTGTTACATTCCTCAGTGATGTTTAGTCTTATTTTGTACTAGTTATTGCAGATGTATTGTTTTGTCCCTCCTGTACCATTTAAAGTGATATGTTAAGATCTTAACTGGGAGGCACTGCATGGCCTTTCGATTAAAAACCAAAAATACCTAATGTGTTGTCTTCTTTTACACCATTACATGAATTTCTGGAAATGCTTTCCTGTCCACTTTGCTTCAACATCAGGTAAATGGCTGAATGCTCAGGGGTGGTAATCTTATGTCTGGCAGAATCTATGAACATAGTCAATAGCTTAAATTAGTTACTGCTTGACTACGCAGCACTTAAAACTGGTGGGGTTGTGACTTGGCATAACTGCGAGTCTATGTAATGGTGTAGTTGGCTTTAAAGACTTGCTAGGAAAGGCTCTCGGATGATTACGTTATTAGCGTTTTTGAGTCATGGTTCCTTCTTCCACTGTTAGTGGCGCTGTGTATGTAATACTTTACCTAATGCATTAAGGAGGGAGTGGCCTGTCTACTGGAAACCCTACCAGCTGTCATGTCTTGAACAGCCTTCTAAATATTGACTGTAGTTGCTGCTTTTGATTTATTTTGGAAGGGAAATTGGCGGTCAACTCCATCTGCCATCCATTATATCCTGTAGTTACTCAAGTATTTACCTAACGTCTTTCTCTGCCTGCTTTCACTGAGCACATGAAACCATCCTCTCCCATCCCTCTAGCAAGCTGGTGAGGGTTGGGTAACTGGTTGACCCTGTCTGCCCACTGAGGTGTTGGCTTGTTTGGGTGAAGTGACAAATCTATTAAAGCTTGACAAATGTTTTGACAACTTCTACTGTATCCATTCTAGATGGCAAACAATTCATGAAGATAGTGACTGTACTGTGATGTCGGGACCCTGCTGGAGAAAAGTATGGTACTCATGAGCTCAGATTCTTCTAGATGGCGAGAGGTACATATTTTCACAACTGTGATCTGAATGGCCCTGAAGTACATGGCCAAAAGTATGTGGAGACCTGCTTGTCGAACATCTCATTCCAAAATCATGGCCATTAATTTGGAGTTGGTCCCTCCTTTGCTATAACAGCCTCCACTCTCTTCTGGGAAGGATTTCCATTAGATGTTGGACCATTGCTGTGGGAACTTGCTTCCATACATCCACAAGCGTATTAGTGACGTCGGGGAACTGATGTTGGGCGATTAGGCCTGGCTCACAGTCGGTGTTTCAATTCATCCCAAAGGTGTTCAATGGGGTTGAGGTCAGGGCTCTGTGCAGGCCTGCCGGGCTCCCGTTCTAGAGGCATCACTAAAGACAACCTGGTTCGAGTCCAGGTTGTATCACAATCGGCCGTGTTTGAGAGTCCCATAGGGCGGTGCACAATTAGCCCAGCCTCGCCAGTGTTTGCCGTCATTGTAAATAAGAATTTGTTCTTAACTGACTTGCCTAGGCAAATAAAGGTAAATAAAGGCAAATAGGCAAATAAAGGTAAAAAAAAACAATTTTAAGTATTCCACACCGATCTCGACAAACCATTTCTTTATGGACCTTGCTTTCTGTGAGCTTGTGTGACCTACCACCGCCCGTTGCTCCTAGAGGTTTCAACTTCACAATAACAGCACTTACAGTCGAACTGGGCAGCAATTTGACAAACTGACTTGTTGGAAAGGTGGCATCCTATGATGGTGCCACCTTGAACGTAACTGAGCTCTTCAGTAAGGCCATTCTAATGCCAATGTATGTATATGGAGATTGCAACAAGTGTGGCTGAAATAGCTGGGTCCACTAATCTAATTTTAAGGGGTGTCCACATACTTTTGTATATATAGTGTATGTTTGGCACGTTAACTGTAAATACTGCCTGCTTTTTCCTTTGTTAGTAGCCTACGAAAGCTGGTTATATTTATTTATCTTTCCTTGTTTGCTGCAGCCTCGCCTCTCTTATGACTGGTGCTTTCTCATGATCCAGCAGTGAGAAATAAACAGTGGCAACAGGACACAGTGAATCACAGACAGGTATTATGTTCTTCTGCATCCACTCATGTCTCAATTTGTAAATGTGCAATTAAGAAGTGTTTCAAAGAGAGCGATTCTTTAGAGCTCTTTGTCAGGGTTGAAATGACACGTTAGCGGAGATGGCGCCTATGGACATGGTCGCCCTGTTCCTAGCTCGTAACCAACTTTTTGTGTGTTATTTCTTACATTATTTGCTCATAACGTTTCTTACATTATTACCTCCATCCGAAAATAACTTTTGGATATTAGATCGGCAGTCTCGAACCAGCATTTGGACCAGAAATTCAACGTTCCGAATTCTGACATTAATATTTCTATATTTATTATTATTTATTTTTATTTTGGGGATTTGAGTGTATTGTTTTGTACTGTC